>NC_047665.1:39771954-39851954 GCF_011762505.2 Arvicanthis niloticus | reverse complement strand
GCTTTCCCTCCACCTGTTGTCTTGCACTCATTCTATAAAAACACTAGAACTCGGACACAAGAGGATTGTCTTGAGTTCAAGGCTATTCTGGACTACAGTGCTTGACTTTCTCAAAAACAACCACCACCACCGAAAGAGAAACACACCTTGGTGGTTGATGTAATAAAGTGTTCCATCAGTCAAAGAGCGACATCTCAGATGTAACAAACATCAACATCGCTATGGACCAGAGATCTCAGAATTTTTATTGTGAGAAAGCCATGAAAACTCTTTTGAGAGTGAATATTGCTGTACGAAAAAAAAAAAGAAATCCCCGTAGCAGAGGATGGTTTCGATCCATCGACCTCTGGGTTATGGGCCCAGCACGCTTCCGCTGCGCCACTCTGCTACTGTTGCTACAATACTTTGCTACCGTGGAAATTGTACCTGAACTTCATATATAGTTTTTTTTTTTTTTTTTTTTTCAAGTTGGTTTTGGTTTGGTTTAATTTGGTTTTAATTCAGTAATTTATTTTGTCTTTAGTAAATCGTTTTTTTTTCCCCTCCGTCTTCATACTTTTTAAACTTATGCTTTGTGATTCATTCCTGCCCGAGGTTGTCAATGGGCTACCCTGGTACGATATCAAGAGCACAAAGGCTGGATCAAGAATTACTTCCCTGGATTTATACTTTCCACAGGTTATCAGCACACCTTTTTTTTTTTCCCCCTCAGGAATGTCGGCTCTTCAGGAGAAGAGTCCTGCAAAGTCTTTCAAATTTTAAACAGTCGCGTCCTTTCCACCAAAGCCGCCTCCTCTGGACTGCCGCCTCCTCCTGCAGACACCATTCCCCTAGGTCCTCCGGGGGCCCATTCCCATCAATTGGATAGATTTACTACATGTATATACAGGCGCTTCAGCTGAGTTGGCTGGTTTCGACAGATAATCTATGCACTCAGAGGCTGGGGTAGGATTGCCTTGAGTCTCAAGCCGGGATAGTCTACAGAGTAAGACCGTTATGCAAAAAAAAAAAAAAAAAAAAAAAAAAAAAAAAAAAGAAACAAATAAATGTTTAAATACATACATACATTCCACCATCCAACAAATCAAAGGACATGCTCAGCTCACTCCAGAATTACTACAAGTCTCAGACTGTCTCTTAGGATGGAATCAGCCAATATGTTCATTACAAGATGAATGGATAAAGGAAATATGGTGCAGAAACACAATGAAGTTTAATTTATATAATAAACATGGAATCTTGATTATTGCAGAACACAAATAAAACTGCAGAAATTTTAAGAGAAATAACCCATACTCAGAATGACAAAACAAAAACACAATCTAGTTTTAACTGTATACAGGTTTCTATGTATGCTTGTGTGTGTGTGTGTTTTATGTCATCAAAATAGAGAAGGGACCATGGGAAAAAGTAGAGATCTTGGAGAGTGGGTAACATAATACATGACATGAAAGAGGCAGGGGTTGGGGTGGGTATGTGGAGGAAAGAAGAGATGCGGAACAATGTATAATGAATGAAATTATAATATATGAAAATGATTTAATGAAACTGATTATTTTATACACTAACTTTAAACACTAAATCAAGACCCTCAAGTTGTGTATGTGTGTGGGAGGTGAAAGTGGGAACCAGAAGGATGAAACAGCCTGTTGCTGTGAATATTATAAGGGCTAGAGTTTATAACCCGGAATATTTGGTAATTTTTAAATATATATAAAGGGAAAATAAACTAGGTCCCACCGAGATTTGAACTCGGATCGCTGGATTCAGAGTCCAGAGTGCTAACCATTACACCATGGAACCCTACAGTTTCAAGTTCTCAGCTGCTGACTGATGAGGTATATAGTTCCATTGCAGAATTCAATTTCTACTTCCCAAGATTCCCAAACTTCCATTTTAGATTTTGCTGTCTGTTGCTGCTGCATACCTTCCTTTCCAGTCATGCTCTGGGCTCTTCCTGCAAAGTGGAAGTGCGAATTGCTCTAGACAAGAAACGCTGACCTGTGTCCTTAGTCTCCACCGCCTCGGGCCCACTGCTCTACGGACCCAGCAGGGCACAGACGGCTTCGTCTCGGTATCTGCGACTGCGTGGTGGCCTTTGCGAGCTCCGGAATCTTTGTCCAGTCCCCAATTTAAGGGACAATTGTGGAAATGTACTTTCATTACGTACGATTAGTACACGATTTCTTAGGGAGCGGAGAAGTCCCTAGAAGGTTCCTCCTCTTGGCAAGCTAAGAGTAAAACACAATAGAAAGTTCCGATATGCAAGTATGGTGGCATACATCTGTAATCCTTCCTGCATGCAGGAGCCTAGTTCAGGATCAGCGAGGTCTAGAGAAAGTTTGACTAAGTTTGTATATCTAGATCTCTCTGATAAAGCTTGGGCTCACTTTTCTGACATTTAACTATGTATATTTTTATTTTCACTTTCTACAAGAATCAAGGGAGCATCCTATCATGTTTGTTTGGATATCCTCTTTTGGAAAATCCACTGAAATATTTTGTCTTTTTTCATTTTCCATGGTAATTATATCTTCTTATTAAATATATATATATAATTATATATATATATATATATATATATATATATATATATATATATATATATATATTTCTGTGCCTGCATGTGTATCTCTGGACCTATATTCTGGACCTAAGTTTTGCTCAGCATATGTGGTGCAATCAATTCTTCAGCCCATCTGCGCTCTCTTAATGGTGTCTAACAGTGAGAAAACCTACTGATGCCGGTGAAACATTGACATCATATTTGCATGGAAATAGTGATTCTTCTTTGTGTTTTGGAAATTGTATAGATAAAGTCGCTGTAGAGTAGTATCCAGGTTACCTTTCAGAGGCATAACTGTGTTACTTTTCATCATCTCATGTGCAGCCCATCTGGATTTGACTTTGCTGTGATTAATATATTTCTACCCTGATAGCCAGTTGAAACAATCATGCACGAATTTCACCTATTGGAATTCCTAGTGCAAGGTAGACCCACATTTGTTTTAAATCAAGGGACTGAATGAGTAGTTCCACTTAGAACGCGTTTATTTTCCTCTCATTTGTGGATTTCCCTGAGTAGAAGCCACGCAGTATTGATCACTATGGTTTTATGGTAGTTGTTTTCCGCTCCGAAAGCTCTTGATTATTATTAATTTTTTTTTTTTTTTGAGACATACACTTACAAGTATTTTGCTGGAGACTTCAGGTATTAGAGAACTTGCTCAGGTCATTAATGCCGCTGCATCAAGCACACTTGGGTCACAAGGTTGCCTTCACTTCAGGTTTGGTGCCTAAAATGCCTGCCTATTTTTACACTATCGGCTCTCACCGTTTGTAAGCGCGAGACAAGTATCAAATCCTGGTTCTTGCTAGGCGTTTTCCATTTAAACCAAGATTCCTTTTTGCTTTGGTTTAGAGACGCTGTGGTTGTACAGGATTCACCATTAAAAACTTAACCGTACTCTCCCCGTCGGGGAATCGAACCCCGGTCTCCCGCGTGACAGGCGGGGATACTCACCACTATACTAACGAGGAAGAAGGTTACTACTGTTTCTTGTGTTTGCCTAAAGAAGTTAAATATGATCTATCCTGCCAGTATTCTATGCTATTGAAAAGAATATACCAACGTTAAAAATATATTTCTAAATATCCCTATGATGTAAAATTCTAGCCTGGGCGAAAGACTGAGTTTGGCCAAAAATTTCACACAAATTATTTACTTTTTTTTGCCCTCCTGTAATTCCAAATATTAGAATTATCCTGAATCAGTAAAAATGTAACTGTTAAATGTGCAGAAATCGAATCTGCTGTTGAAAGACCCCAGTAAATAACCCAGAGTTTATCACTTTAATCACCTGGCCACAAACAGAAAACTTCAGACACTTTTATTGTTACATGATAGAGACGAAGGAGCACAAATTATTTTCAACTGTTCTCTAAACTACAAGGTCAGATTCAGGATTTTATTTTATTTTAGGATAAAAGATGATCTGATTATAAAAACACCCAGACCCCATCTCTCTCCCTCCCTCCCTCTTCACTCTCTCTCCCCCCTCTCCCCTCTCTCCCCCTTTCCCCTCCCCCTCTCCCCCTCTCCACCCTCCTCCCTCCCCGCTCTTCCTCTCTCCCCCTCTCCCTTCTCTCTCCTCCATTCTCATTCTCTCTCTCTCTCTCTCTCTCTCTCTCTCTCTCTCTCTCTCTCTCTCTCTCCCTCCCTCCCTCCCTCCCTCCCTCCCCTCCTCAATGTCCTCTAAGCCACCGGAACAACCCAAAACAGTGAAATAAGCCTGGTACGGTGAGCACACGTGTACCCCAGCACTTCTGAACCTGAATCCAAAGGAGTATCTCGAGTTCAAGACCAGCTAGGCTGAACAGTAAGCTTTTGTCTCAAAATACTGTAATAGGGGCTGGAGAAATGGCTCAATGGATCAGTTCCCCACCCCCACCCCCACCCCCCGGCCTCTTATGTGCTAGAGTTACGCTTGAATGTCTGCTTTTAAAGATTGTCTTTTTTATTTTTAATTATTTGTATGCATGTATGTACCACGGAGGAGTTGTGACATCAGCGCAGTTGCCCACAATGTTCAGAACCCAACACTGGAGTCCCCTGGAATTGGAGTTAGAGACTGTTGCAAGCTGTCCAGTGAAGATTCTGGAAACTGAATTCAGGTCATCTTTCCAGCCCAGAATATCTTCTTTAAAAACAAAACACAAACAAAAAGTCCGGAGCATGGTAGCACACACCTTTAACCCCAACACTTGGGAGACAAAGGGTGGGGGGCTGATCTCTGTGACCACAAGACCAATCTGGTCTACATAGTATTTTGGCCATCTAAGTTTTCCCTCAAGGGGCACTTTGTTTTTAATATATTATTATATCTTCCCCGAACCTTGGAAGGAAGGGTCCCAGGTAAGGTATTGGATACATTCCATCACTGTACATTCTCTCTTATCTCTGCCTGGGTATTGGCTGGCTGACTTGGTTAGATCCCTGTGGTTTCCTTGTTAATGCGGTGGTGCTTAGACAAGACTTTTAAGCAGGGCGTCTTAGGGTAGAGTTATTGCAAGCATAGCTTTGAGAAAGGAATCGGAAGGACTGTAGTTTTGTGGATTATCTTCGTGTCTTCTCAAAATAGAACATTAGAGGTAAACGGAGACATTTCCCTCAGAGAAAAGATAGTCTGGTTTAGGTAAACTGAAGTAAAGACGAACATCAAGAACAAATCGGATAAAACATGGCCAAGAACTATACCTCAACTAGTCCTGTACCTTGCATAGTTAGAAACGCGTAAGGAAACTCGTTTGGGATACACCCTCGACCCTTATAAACTCAAATTAAAGGTGCCAAAGAAAACAGCCGTAGTCGGCAGGATTCGAACCTGCGCGGGGAGACCCCAATGGATTTCTAGTCCATCGCCTTAACCACTCGGCCACGACTACAAACTATGACAGATAGTTAATTGATGGAGCTTCGTGGCAGGTAATTGGTACAAACACCTTGTCGGTGGGGCACGCTGCAGGTTACAGAGCCGAGGGGAGGAGCCGCGCAGGTCCGAATCAAGAGAACACTAAAGCAAGAACCTCTGCCTCACCAACAGACACCCAGAGGGCGTCGCCGGGTCTTCTGCTACCAGTCACGCACGGCGTGAGAGGAACTTCCGTAGATTTGTGTTCCAAACTAAGGGCGAGACACACATGGAAGCCTCTTTTACTTTTTTTTTTTTTTTTTTTTTTTTTTTTTAATGTAGGCATGTTTCCCTCAGCCCTCTTCTCGCTCCTCTGTGTATCCGCCCCCTCCATCCCGAACTCCTAGTTTAACCTGTTCTGCCAAACAGTGGCTAATGATCGGAGACCCAAAATAATTGTACAAATGAAATGGGGTTGACATAGAAGTTTTGGTGGATACAGGAGCTGATGTTAGTATACTTTCCCAAACGTCTTGGAATCCAGATTGGCCACTTCAGAAGATTTACAGACATTTATAGAAATGGGTAAATTATCACGAATAAGACAAAGTGTCCAATGGAATATCTGTGTGGAACCAGAAGGGCAAACAGGGAAGTTGAGACCTTATGTGGCTGACATACTTATGGAGAAGGAATATTTTACAATAATGGAGTACTCAAGTTAATATTCCTGCAATTCCAGGGACAGCAAATGAAGAAAATAGGGGTGATATGGAAGGTTGTGGGGAAGCTATCGATACTGGTGATCAAGAACAACCACAAGCTGTGCTTGTTATCCAAACACAGGATATCACAAGGATTGAGTTTCCAAATTTATAAAAGGGGTCACTGCTGACATACCAATAGCCTTGCCCCTAAAATGTTTATCAAACTGACCTGTATACCAAGAGCAGTGGCACGTAACAAAGGAAAAATTGCAGGCACTTGCACAACTTGTATAAGAGCAACTGGAAGCTCAACACATAGAAAAGTAGTCTAGCCCATAGAATTTCTGTGTTTATTGTAAAAAAAGAAATCAGAAAAATGGGAGATGACAATGGATCTAAGAGCAGTTAATAAGATAATTCAACCAATGGTTCCTTTACAGCATAGACTTCCTTTACCATCTTTGTTACTGAGATCATGGCCTATAATAATAATTGATTTGAAAGATTGCTTTTTCACAATACCCTTGCATGAACAGGATAAGGAAAGTTTTGCTTTCTCTGTACCTACTTTGAATAATAGTCATCTAATAAAGAGATACCACTGGAACGTACTTCCACAGGGAATGTTAAATAAATAGTCCAACTTTATGTCAGCATTTTGCACAACAACCATTAGAAATAATTCATAAGCAATCACCTCTATCTATCATTTATCATTATATGTGTGACGACATTCTGCTGGCTGATTCTAACAACGATGTTTTAGAGAATATATTTAAGGTAACACAAAGGATTCTGCCATGCTGGGGGCTACAGATTGCTCCAGAAAAAAATACAAAGAGGAGATTCACTTAGTTACTTGGATTATAAAATCAGTCAACAAAAATTTGACAACAAATGGTACAGATCCACAGGGACCAATTGCAAACACTTAACAATTTTCAAAAATTAATGGGCTATATTAACTCGCTGAAGTCTACAATTGGATTAAGTATATATGAATTAAGTAATTTGTTTCAAACAATACAGGGAGATTCTAATTTAAATACTCCAAGATGTCTAACAGCTGAAGCAGAAAAAAAGTTAACTCTTGTAGAACAAAGACTGCAAGAGGCATATGTGAATCGAATTGATCTTAAACTTGATTGTATTCTGTTCATTTACCTTCAACTCGTTCTCCTACTGGGCTTACTATGCAAAGGGAAGTTAATATTTTGAAATGTGTTTTCTTAGCTCATAAACAAAGTAAAAAATTGAAAACATATCTAGAATAGATTTCTGAATTAACTATAAAAAGTAAAATAAGATTATGTCAATTGTCAGGAACACCCAGCCAAAATTGTAGTACCTCTTACAGATGCTAAGATTATGACATTTTGGGTGATCAATGAAGACTGGCAAAGAGCTTATAACAACTACTTGGGTGAAATTAATAACAAATATCTGAAAAGCAAATATATAAAGTTTATTTTAAAAAAACTAATTGGATTCTTCCACTTACTCAAAGAGAACACCAATTCCAGAGGCACCAACATTTTATACTGATGCAAACAAGATGGGGAAGGTAGGTTATAACTCAGATTAAATAAGCAAGGTGATGCCTTCCGGTCTGGGCCTGAGCACCGAGCAGATCCCGGGTGGCAGGTCTGTCCCCAATCTCACAGAACCCAAAAGAAACAGGCCTCATAGGAGCTCTAACCCGGGCAGTATCTTAGGTAAGGAGAAAGCAACACCGGCCCCAAACAGGGAGTAGTTGGAACCCACTAGGACCCAGGAAGTCACTCCTGGCCCAGAGCACTGGTTCCTTCTGGTCTGGGCCTGAGCACTGAGCAGATCTTGGGCCCCAGCTCTAACCCCAGTAGCAACACCCACCCCACACAGTTCTGATACAACCAAAATAATAGGACAGGCAGGCTCCAGTCAGAGACATAAGGAGATCCAAATGGTGAAAGGCAAGCACAAGAACATAAGCATCAGCAACCCAGGGTACTTGGCATCATTAGAACCTAGTTCTCCCACACAAGAAAGTCCTGAATTCCCCATATCACTAGGAAAGCAAGATTTAGATTTAAAATTACTTCTAATGATGATGATAGAGGACTTTAAGAAGGACATAAATAACACTCTCAAAGAATTTGAGAAGAACACAGGTAAACAGGTAGCAGCCATTAAAGAGGAAACACAAAAATCCATTAAAGAATTACAAGAGAACACAACCAAACAGGTGAAGGAATTGAACGAAACCATCCAGGACAGAAAAATGGAAGTAGAAACTATCAAGAAATCACAAAGGGAGACTACCCTGGAGATAGAAAACCTAGGAAAGAAATCAGGAGTCATAGACACAAGCATCACCAACAGAATACAAGAGATAGAAGAGAGACTCTCAGGTGCAGAAGATACCATAGAAAATATTGACACAGCTGTCAAAGAAAATGCAAAATGCAAAACATCCATCTTAACACAAAACATCCAGGAAATCCAGGACATAATGAGAAGACCAAACCTAAGGATAATAGGTATAGAAGAGAGTGAAGATTCCCAACTTAAAGGGCCAGTAAATATCTTCAACAAAATTATAGAAGAAAACTTCCCTAATCTAAAGAATGAGATGCCTATAAACATACAAGAAGCCTATAGAACGCCAAATAGACTAGACCAGAAAAGAAATACCTCCCGTCACATAATAATCAAAACACCAAGTGCACAAAACAAAGAAAGAATATTAAATGCAGTAAGAAAAAAAGGCCAAGTAACATATAAAGGCAGACCTATCAGAATTACACCAGACTTCTCACCAGATACTATAAAAGCTAGAAGATGCTGAACAGATGTCATACAGACCCTAAGAGAACACAAATGCCAGTCCAGGCTACTATACCCAGCAAAACTCTCAATTACCAAAGATGGAGAAACCAAGATACTCCACAACAAAACCAAATTTACACAATATCTTTCCACAAACCCAGCATTACAAAGGATAATAGCAGGAAAGCTCTAATACAAGGAGGGAAATTATACCCTAGAAAGAGCAAGAAAGTAATCCTCTTCCAACAAATCCAAAAGAAGATAGCCACACAAAGGTAATTCCACCTCTAATAACAAAAAAACCAGGAATGAACAATCACTGTTCCTTAATATCTCTGAAATTAATGGACTCAATTCCTCAATTAAAAGACATAGGCTAATTGACTGGATACGTAAACAGGACCCAGCATTTTGCTGCATACAGGAAACCCACCTCAGTGACAAAGACAGACTTTAACTTAGAGTAAAAGCCTGGAAAACAATTTTTCAAGCAAATGGTCCTAAGAAAGAAGCTGGAGTAGCCATTCTAAAATCTCCAGCCCGAGAACACAAAGGGAGGGACTCATGGCTCCACCTGTGTAGGTAGTTGAGGGTAGTCTTGCCAGTCATCAGTGGAAGGGGACAGCCTTGGTGCCTGAAAGTTTGGATTCCCTAGTGTTGGGGAATTTCAAGAGCAGGGAGGCAGGAATGGGAGGATGGTGGGAGCACACCCTCATAAAAACTCCCAGAATTATGTGGATTAGACATGACAGAGGCAGGCCGCCAGAAAACTACCTTCCAGAATTCAAACAAAAAATTATCTTGATACTAAAATTTGTTTTGAGAATTGTATATTGCAGAATACACAGCATTGGTGTATCTACTCATCAAGCTGAGCAGACCTGCTCAAACCTCTGATGTCCTGGAATTCCAGTTGGATGCAGTGATGACACAGTGTCAGAGGCTTATCAATTTACTCTTCCCCCTGCCCCTCCTCTAATATCTCAACACCCTTCAGCTTGAAGAAGTTAATAAAGAGTTGGCACCTCTATTCCCTGGGCTTGAGGACTGACGTGGACTGAGGTCTTTCTAGGGAAAATTAATGGTTTTGTTGGAACAGGGAGGATTAGCTAGGATTTATTGCATAGCCATAACCTATTGGTAGAAATAAGTATAATTGTTATTAAGATGAAGTTATAATTTCTTAAATGGCACAAAACTTACTTTGATTTCAAATTTAAGGTTTCTATTGGTATGAGTTCCTTATCGATATAAAAGTGAGATGAATATTGTTACTGTCATAGGCATTGTGCATATATAGCCCATTTAGGAATACAAGGCTTAGATCCAGTCCTTCTTTAACTTTTCTAACTGATTTTAGATGGTTAGCCTGTGAGTTAAGGGCCTATAGCAAATTCATGGCTCTGAGTTTATTGTTAGGGTGGTTTCTATATTTTATTTAGAAATAGCTGAGAGGAGTTGACAGACAATAGTCCAGAATGCCTTACATGGATAGTTGGTTTTCAAAATGTCAGAAGTCCACAAAATTGATGTTACAAACATTTCTTTATTAATGTTCATTCTGATTAGAGACCTGTCTGCTCCTGACAGCTTTCTGTCTTGGATTCTAAGAAGAAATTGAGCATCTTTGGAGTTACTTCAGTTGTGTTGAGACAGCCACTAGGCAAGAATTGCCTCTTGTCATTTACAGACAAATCACTGTCCAGAAAAGGACACACTTGCAGAATAGTCAACTGATTATAGCTGCCAAGACAGAGTAATCAGCCCTTAATAATTCTGCATCACTAGGTCTGTCAGATGATCCTGGGCCAGAAGGCTGAAGATCAGATGCTCCAATGTTTTGTAGTATAGGAATTGTTCAGGTGTTCAGCGGTCTCTATAAATTGGCTAAGTTTTAGAAACTATGATTTGTGCTTTCCATAATTTCATTTAACTCAGTCATTCTGGATTTCTGATGGGGTTGAAGACTTATAGTCTCATAGCCAATCCTGGCTATTTACTTTGAGAGAAAAGATTTGGGAGGATGGTTTTCAGCTGACATTCATTCTAAAGCCAAGAAAAAAAGCCAGGTTCAGAACTAAGTCTTTTAGTTAGGAGGGATGACAGAGGTTCTGGTTAGTCAACAAAATGATGGACTGGGTATTAGGTCTATCTTGTACCTTACTGACACAAATTGGTATAGTTATGCTCTAATTGTATTTTAAGAGAAAAGTTTTATTTTAACAGGAAGGGTGGTATGTAGGAGGAACTAAGGTGGGAGGAGTAAGGAGAAGAAGAGGAGGAGTAAGGAGAGGAGGAGCTAAGTGACAAGGGGGGGACATGGAGTCGGATGTTCGAGTGTCTCTGCTAGTCAAAGATAGTTGATATATCTAGGTTGGGTATTGGGTTACACTTCTGATTGTATGGGCATCTTGTAACTGAGCATTACCAAACTTTAAAGCCTTTTATTAACATTAAAAAAAAAAAGCAAGGTGATCAAATACATGAGTTCAGAAATCAGAATTGCATGCAGTCCTTATGGTATTATTAGATTATTCTGAATCTCTTAACATAATTACTGATTCTTTATATGCAGAAAGCATTATTTTGCATATAGAGACTGCTGAATTTGTACCTGATAACTCAGAATTAGCTTTGTTATTTATACAATTACAACAGGTTATCAAAAGCAGAAATTATATATTACTCATATTCAATCTCATACAGGTTTGCTATGCCCATTAACTCAAGGAAATGAGGAAATTGACCAATTACTAATAGGAAATGTGTTAGAGGCCTCAAAATTTTGTGAAAAACATCATATCAATGGGAAAGTTTTAAAGAAAAAAATTTCTATCATTTGCCAACAAGCCAAAGAAATAATGAAAAAATGTCCTACTCGTTCTCTATACAACCAAACTCCCTTACCTGTTGGTAGTAACCCTACGGGTTCCAAAAGGAATGACATCTGGCAGATAGATGTTTTCCATTTTGCAGAATTTGGAAAACAAAGGTATATACACTATACCATTGACATGTACTCAGGGTTTCAGTGGGTAACTGTTTTTAAAATTGACCATGCTCCCACATATGTCTCCAATAAGTTGAAGCAATTCTTTGCCTACTACAATATAAAGCATGTTACTGGCATACCACACAACCCCACAGGACAAGAAATCATAGAAAGAGCCAATCCTACCTTAAGAGAGATGCTTATTAAACAAAAACAGATAATAAAAATCCCTCAGGGACAGACTAAATAATGCTTTGTTAACTCTAAACTTTCTTGATGTTGGTGAAAAAGGAACAACAGCATCCGAGGGACACTGGGTTATCGAAAAAACTGAGGAACTAGGCCACCCATATACTATAAAAATGTATTGACATTAGAATGGAAACCTGCGATAATTTTTAAGATAGAAACATAGATATGCTTATGTATCTACAGGAAATGAAAAAATATGGTTACCAACAAAACTTATAAAAATTAAATCTGACCAGGGGAAATCTCTTATTAGCTGAGTCATGAAAGTCTTCACAAAGCAAATAGCCCAGGTAATTAACTCTCACAGACTGTCTCAGTTACTGATTTCTCCAAAACAAAAACAAAAAACAAAAACAAAAAACAACAACATGCAAATCAACTTCAAAAGGGCTACTGGATGTGACAAGTCATACAAAGACTGGACAATACATAGATTGGACAGACAACAGAGAGACTGAATAAACTCAGATATGAGTCAATAAGTGCTACCGCTAGCTTTTTTCAAATTAACTAGTTTCCCCACTTTGGCCCCAAACAGTAATTCTTTGCCCCAATTTAGCAGGAAGCAATTATAAGAAAACCATCATCCAGATTCCTTAAACTGGGATGGATGGTTTTGGTTGTTTGATGTTAGTTATGGTTGCTATCATCTAGGGTAGTAGGTTGTTTTGTTTAATTGATAGAAATTTAAGATTGTTTGCTTAATTATTGTATATTGATAGAAATTAAGGTTGTTTTGTTTAATTATTGTATATTGATAGAAATATAAAGTTGTTTTCTTAGACCATTGTCTGACTATCTTATCCATAAGCTATTTGTTTAAGGTATGATGTAAAGCTCTAGTTTTATGGTTCTTATAATTGTTTCTTTTGTGTGTAGATTGTTAATGATTTTAAAAAGACTTTTTTTTTAAACAGAAAGGGAAAGTGGGAATTTCTGGTTTCCTTGGAGATTCAGTTGTGTCATGTGATGTTTTTCTGGAGACTGTCTTATGAGAAAATGTTTTGCTGAATGTTGTTTTTCTGGAAGGTGCCTGGAAAAGGAGCATGTAATGTTTAGCTGGAGCAGATACTTGAGAGGACATGTGATGTTTGGAAAGGGTATAAGTACAACCCAACAGACAGTGGACGACCCTTTGGCACTGGTTTGCCTTGCTACTCTGTTGGTCTTCATTGGGCTTTGCTGATGCTGGTCTTCAGTGACAATGTTGTGGCATTGGCTCACCTTGCCTTCTTCACTGATCATTGTTTGCCATAACTTCATAAAGAGAAATGCACCAAAGAACTCCTCATGATATTCTGGTGGCTTCTTGCCAATTCTGCAGACTCAGGACGATTGACAGAGCCTCAAAGTTTCTTCTGGATGGAACTGCCATTGCTGATTCATGAATGGCGTTTGTGAATGGATTGAACTACTGCTGCTGATTTGTGCGAACTGAACTGCTGATATCCTGACAAGGAAAATTGGAATTGCCCCAAAGAACTATTTCTAAACAGGTCCACATCCTCCTGTGCCCTGTCAACCTTTCCTTTCTACTCTCTGGTGGGTGGTGGGCTATAAGGGAGGTTAAAGTGTTTAAGGTCCCTTATTAAAGTAGGTTTTGAAAAAATCTAAGTCTACATTAACCAACATTGCCAAAGTAAAAGAGCCTTTCTACCTAGACTTATACTTGGTATAAGTATATACTTGGTTTCTTTTTCACAATACAGTCTTGGCTGGCTTGCAGTTTGTGCAGTGTAGGTCAGGCTGATCTGGAACTCACAGATATACTCTTGTCTCTGCCTGAGATTGAAGGCATTAAATGTGTGCAACAACCCCTCCCCCAGCATCCTTCCCCAGAGCTTAAAGCTCTTAAGGGCTGGCACCATAACTCAGAGGGTAGACACCTACCAGGAAGCCTAATGGCTGAGTTTGAGTCCCAGATGACAACACACCCTTGCAAGTTGTCCTCTGGCCTCCACGTGCATACTGTAACATAGAGTACATTTTAAAAATTAATAAAGGTTTGTTGCAACTCATTAGATTTGTTGTAACAAATTAGTTATAAAAATTCAGACAGAAGTGTTTCAATGCAGAACTCCTGAGTACCGTTCACAACATTCCTTCTGTTAACAAAACGTAGCATATTACTATAGTTTCTTTTCTCTCTCATGCTCTGATAGACATGTATATATTTTTCTGAATTATTTAAGGTAGTTTGAAGATACCCTTTAGTACATACACATTTCATATGTATGTATTGCCTTAAAACATTGTTATATAGCCACTGAAAAATTAACAGACGGTGGAATTAACAATGATGCATTTAATCAACAGACTTTATTCAACTTTTACCAATTATTGCAAAAATGACCTGTATAGCAAGAGAAAAAGGTACAGATCATGTTCAGTTTTCAACTATGAAACATTCAGTCATTCTTTGTGCTTTGTAATATCGCTATTGTTAAAAGAGTACGACTCAGCCGAAAGCTTCTTGGTTTGTCTGATGTTTCCTCTGATTAGACTACATATTTTGCCAGGGACATCAAAACTGTGGCATTGGGCTTTGTTAATACAAAAGCTCACAAAGTACATGAAATTTACTGGTGCAATACTGATTTCTTGGTTACTGTATTTTGCTGCTCAATGTATACATGTCTTGGTAGAATTGGTACTTGTGTGTGTGGTTAATCCTTGTGATTTATACAGCTTACCGTTTTTGTTGTATTTCTTAAGTTTTTAATGATTCTATTAAAGAAAGAGATGGAGTTAACTACAAGGATGTTAAACTTTTAGGAGGAGACCTAACCCTGATGTTAAACTTTTAGGAGGAGACCTACTTATTAAAAGGATAAGCACTCTCCCCGTCGGGGAATCGAACCCCGGTCTCCCGCGTGACAGGCGGGGATACTCACCACTATACTAACGAGGACGAGGTGGCAAATGTTGTTCAGAAACCGTACAGGAAGTTCTGAAGTTCCCTTAGCTTCTGGGTACAGCAGCGTTTCCGGTATTTACTATACACCACGTGACCGGCGCCCAAGACTAGTATAGCTTCGTTTGCTGCTCAGGCAACAAGAGTTGCGCTTGCGTGATGGGACTGCTGGCTCTGAGAACATTCACTAGAAATAGGAAAGGGAAAAGGAAAAAAAAAAGTCCTTGTCTTGTAGCGTTTGTTGTGCACTAGTTCCTATCCTAAATGAAATTATAAACCGTGTAGTCCCTGAGGCTTCTAACCAAGGAGGTTGTAAGAAAAGAAATAAAGACTGGACCCGAATCTGCGCTTCCCGGAAGAGGAACAGACTGTGTCGAAGGTGCCACAAGAAAAAAGAAAATATCGGAGAACTTCTGCCAGTAAAGTGAACCTTGTTACTGCTAAATATCCTCGCTGTTATGGAAACCCTAGACTTGAAAATCCTCTTGATAGAAACCAGTGTAGAAGCTTAAATCAAGATTTAAAATAGCCCGTAGTCGGCAGGATTCGAACCTGCGCGGGGAGACCCCAATGGATTTCTAGTCCATCGCCTTAACCACTCGGCCACGACTACATGAGTAGACATCCTTCTTAAAATCCATAAAGGTATTTTATTTGTAGTAGCTGAATGCTTGAAAGAAAAAGTAACCGGTTGCCAGATTTGCAAAGATCTAAAAGCCCCAAAAGGAATGGAATCTTGGGATGTGTAAGGGAAAATACGGAAGGTGTAGAGAGCCACGGTGAGCGGTGACAACGTTAACCAACATTAACCATTACAAGATGGCACTGGCATCCGATGCTCCCGTAAGTAATAAGAGGACTGCGCATGTGCAAGTGGTGAAAGCGCGCCAAGTCACTGCCCAACCCAGGGCGTAATACGAGGTAATGAGCAAGCAGCCAATTACCAAGCTCTATGGTGTATATAGGCAGCCTCTTCAGAGTCTTCCTCTCTCTATCGCAATAAAGCTTGTTGCAGAAGCATCCTGGTGTGTCCGCGTGCGTTCTTGCTGGCAAGACGATTGCGCGCGTCACAGCTGGTGCCCGGGCACCCAACATCGCCGGCGCCGAGGAGACCCCCGTTCTCGGGGAGGATTCAGACCTGCAGGACTAAGGTAAGCTCTGAGAGGCATGTTTGGTCTTGAGGGTTATCTGTCCCATCTCTCTCCTCATTGGCAGGAGCGGAGCGGTTGTAGCCTTCCCTCTGGTTTTAGTAGTGCTCATTCTCTTCCTTTTGGTTTCGTTATGCTTCCATAAAGGATACTGTTTTTTGTTTTTTGTTTTGTTTTTTCGAGACAGGGTTTCTCTGTGTAGTCCTGGCTGTCCGGATAACTCACTCTGTAGACCAGGCTGGCCTCCCAAGTGCTGGGATTAAAGGCGTGTGCCACCACCGCCCGGCCATAAAGGATACTGTTAAAAGGCTTGCCGCCGTTGGGCACGGTTAGACAGGCGTAGATAAGCCGCGGTGCCCCTCTCTGTGTGTCAGCTTCTCTCGTAGATAAGAGAGCAACATGGGGGCTTCACATTCGGTGATCACAGCGCTTCAATTGCTCTTGCGACAGCATGAATTAGAAGTTTCTACAAAAACGTTGGAAGGGTTTGTGAAGGAGGTCGACCGCGTGGCACCCTGGTATATATGTTCAGGGTCGTTGACTCTCGCTTCCTGGGACAAATTGGAGGGTGATCTGATTAAAGAACAACAGAATGGGAAATTAAAGCCTGGAACTAGACCACTGTGGAAGCTAGTGAGATCGTGCTTACAGGATGAGAAATGCTGCTCGACTGTTGCAGCTGGCCAGGGGGTGTTAGAGGAGTTACAAGACAGCATGTCAGAAACAGAGCAGGGTAAAAGGTTGAGCGCTCACAAAGGAAAAAGAAAAGGCCTATCTAAGAAAACAGGCCCTTCCAAAGATGCCCAGTCTGCGGAAGTGAAAGATAAGGGAAAGGACGCCCTGGGAGAGAGTCGTAAGGAGGGAGAAAAGGCTCCAGAAAGGAAACCCCTTTATCTGGTGAAGGAACTGGAGGCCTTGGGGCTTGATAGCTCTGAGTCAGAGGAACTAGACCCCTCTGAGGAGGAAGACTTAGATGAAGAGGCAGCCCGCTATGAGGAGGAAAGGTACCATCCAGATGAGCGGCCACCGCTGCAAAATCGAAAGCAAAAGAAAACAGGAGATAGGAACCGCACGAAGAAGTGCGGCTCAGACTCCTTCCTTTCAAAGGGAGACAAGAGAAAGTTATCACAAGCCTTCCCGGTGTTCGAGGATGTGGAGGGAGGTCACATCTACGCACCGGTGGAGTATACCCATATTAAGGAACTTGCTGAATCAGTTAATAGGTATGGAGTTAATGCTAATTTTACAGTTATGCAGCTTGAGAGACTTGCCACTAGGGCAATGACTCCGAATGATTGGCAAAATACAGTAAAAGCTGCTCTCCCTAATATGGGACACTACATGGAATGGAAAGCCTTATGGCATGATGCTTCTCAAGCACAGGCAAGAGCCAACGCCAATTCGGAAGGCAATCAAAGACAGTGGACATTTGAATTATTAACAGGGCAAGGACAGTTTGTTAATAATCAGACAGACTACGACTGGGGAGCATACAGCCAGATCTCTGCTGCCGCTATTAAAGCATGGAAAGCCCTCTCAAAGAAAGGTGAGGCCCAGGGACACCTAACGAAAATATTACAAGGCCCCCAAGAGCCATTCTCAGACTTTGTGGCTAGGATGACAGAAGCAGCAGGCAGGATTTTTGGAGACCCGGAGCGAGTTAAACCACTGATAGAACAACTGGTGTATGAAAATGCCTCACCAGAGTGCAAGGCAGTCATTACCCCTAGAAGAAGCAAAGGGTTGACAGACTGGATAAAGGTTTGCCGAGGAGTTGGAGGCCCGCTTACTAATGCTGGCCTTGCAGCAGCTATCTTACAAAGCCAAAACCGCCCAAGTCCTGGCGGCCGTAAAGTCTGCTATAACTGTGGCAAACCCGGTCATTTGAAACGAGAATGTCGTGCTTCCACGCAAAAAAGAACTCCAGGGCTTTGTACCAAATGCAGAAAAGGTTATCATTGGGCTAATGAGTGTCGCTCAGTTAGAGATATTCAAGGAAAGCTTATTCAACATGATTCCCCACCAGTGGGAAGAGATGAAGGTATTCCAAAAAAACGGGTTTCCGGGCCCCAGATCCCAGGGCCCCCAAAAATATGGGACACAAGTCGGCAACCGGAGGACACCTCTAGCAGCAGAGCTACAAGAGGCTCTGCAGGATTGGACCTCCGTTCCACCTCCCAATTCTTACTAATGCCACATGTGGGCGTGCAGCCTGTCCCGGTTGATTTTAAAGGTCCCCTGCCTGAGGGAAGTGTCGGCCTTATTCTAGGTCACTCCTCTCTTACCTTGAAGGGGCTTGTGGTTCATCCTGATGTGATAGACCAAGACTATACCGGGGAACTTCAAGTTCTCTGCTCTTGTCCACAAGGCATATTTTCTATCTCTCCTGGGGATAGGATTGCTCAATTGGTTGTCCTTCCAAGTTTTGCATGATTGCACTGGGGTGCCTAGAGGCGCCAATGGGCTTGGTTCTTCAGGAACTGACTTCGCTCACTTGGTAGTTGACCTTAAAACTAGACCCACCTTGCAATTAATGATAGAGGAGAAGACACAGGAGCTGATAAAAGTATTATTTCCTCCAATTGGTGGCCTAAGGCGTGGCCTGTTACACAATCGTCCCATTCCTTACAAGGGTTGGGATATGAAGCCAGCCCTGCAGTCAGTTCACACTCATTGACTTGGCAGGCACCAGAAGGTCAAACAGGAAGCTTTATACCTTATGTGCTTCCTCTCCCTGTTAATCTCTGGGGAAGAGACATCTTACAAGACTTAGGATTAACATTAACTAGTGAGTACTCTCAACAAGCTATTGATATTATGAAAAGGATGGGATATAAGGAAGGAAAAGGCCTTGGCAGAAAAGAACAAGGAAGATTAAGCCCAATCTCACAAGAGTGTAATACAGGAAGACAAGGTTTGGGTTTTCCCTAGTTGCCATTGAGGGTTCTATGCCCATACCCTGGCTTATGGAGGAGGCCGTGTGGGTTCCTCAATGGCGCCTATCCTCTGAGAAATTGGAAGCTGCTACAAGGCTGATTAAAGAACAGGTACAGCTTGGTCATTTAGAGCCTTCCACCTCTCCTTGGAATACACCATTTTTGTCATAAAAAAGAAGTCAGGAAAATGGAGACTTCTCCATGATCTGAGGGCCATTAATGCGCAGATGCGGCTATTTGGCTCTGTGCAATGAGGCCTACCTCTACTCTATGCTTTACCTAAGCAATGGAGGATTATAATTATAGACATTAAAGATTGTTTTTTCTCCATTCCTTTATGCACGCAAGACAGGCAAAGATTTGCATTTACCTTACCTACTGTTAATCACCTTGAACCAGACAAAAGATATCAGTGGAAAGTTTTGCCTCAAGGCATGGCCAATAGCCCCACCATGTGTCAGCTGTATGTACAAATGGCCCTTGAGCCAGTTAGGAAACAATTTCCCTCCTTGTTACTGATCCATTATATGGATGACATTCTTATGTGCCATAAGGAATTAGTTATTTTGCAGACCTCATACCCTTTATTACTAAAAACCCTGGGACAGTGGGGCCTGCATATTGCTACTGAGAAAGTTCACATTTCAGAAATAGGCTCCTTTCTAGGAACAGTTACTTACCCAGAAAAAATAGTTCCTCAGAAATTAGAGATTCGCAGAGACCATTTGCACACTTTGAATGATTTCCAAAAATTATTGGGTGATATAAATTGGTTGAGACCATTCCTGAAAATTCCCTCTGCTGAATTAAAACCTTTGTTTGATATTTTGGAAGGGGATGCTCATATTTCCTCACCAAGAGCCTTAACACCGGCTGCAAACCGCACCCTACAAGTGGTAGAAAATGCCTTACAAGATGCCCAGCTAAAACGCATAGATGAAACCAAAGCCTTTGACTATGTGTTTTAAAAACTAGACACTTACCAACTGCTGTGTTGTGGCAGGATGGGCCCTTGTTATGGATTCATCCCAATGCTTCTGCAAAGATCACTGAATGGTATCCAGATGCAGCTGCTCAACTCGCCCTTCGTGGGCTAAAAGCAGCTATTACCCATTTTGGAAGGGAACCTAAAGTTTTAATAGTGCCTTATACTGCCCATCAAGTCCAAATATTAACTGCTACCTCTGATGTTTGGGCGGTGTTGGTCACTTCCTTTAATGGTCAGATAGATAATCACTATCCCAAACATCCCATTTTACAATTTGCCTTAACTCAAGCTATTGTATTTCCACGCATTGTATCTCAGGAACCACTCCTAGATGGAGTGGTAGTTTATACAGACGGGTCAAAAACAGGAGTGGGTGCCTATGTAGTTAATAACAAAGTCACATCCAAACAATACCATGAAACCTCACCTCAAATTGTGGAATGTTTAGTGGTGTTAGAGGTTCTGGAAATTTTTCCAGGTCCCTTAAATATTGTTTCAGATTCCTTTTATGTAGTAAACGCAGTTAAAGTTTTAGAAGTGGCTGGACCAATTAGGACATCCAGTAGACTTGTAGAAGTTTTTCAAAAGATTCAGTTTACCTTGGTTAATAGAAGATTCCCTATTTTTATTACACATATTAGGGCTCACTCCGGCCTACCGGGACCCATGTCCTGCGGAAATGATCTGGCAGATCGAGCCACAAAGTTGATTGCAATTACCCTCTCGCCAAAATTGGATTTGGCTAAAGATTTTCATAAAAGATTTCATGTGACAGCTGAGACGTTATGTTGTCGATTTGACATAACTAGAAAAGAGGCTAGAGATATAGTGACTCAATGTCAGAATTGCTGTCAATTCTTACCTGTGCCTCATGTTGGAATTAACCCTCGAGGTATCCAGCCACTACAGATTTGGCAAATGGATGTTACTCACATCCCATCCTTTGGCAAATTGCAATATTTACATGTTTCCACTGATACTTGTTCTGGAATTATATTTGCTTCTCCATTAGCCGGAGAAAAAGCGGCCCATGTTATTCAGCATTGTCTCGAGGCATGGAGTGCCTGGGGAAAGCCTAAAATCCTTAAAACTGATAATGGACCAGCTTACGCTTCTCAAAAGTTTGGACAATTCTGTCGACAAATGGGGGTGACCCATCTGACGGGTCTCCCTTATAACCCTCAAGGACAAGGCATTATAGAATGGGCTCATCGCACTCTCAAGTCTTATTTAATAAGACAAAAAGGGGGAGTCGAGGAGGCTCTACCCTCAGTGCCACGAGTAACCATCTCTATAGCACTCTTTACTCTTAATTTTTTAAATCTGGACAGTCAGGGCCATACAGCGGCTGACTGTCACTGTTTAGAGCCTGACAGGCCAAAGGAGATGGTCAAATGGAAAGATGTCTTGACTGGTCAATGGAAAGGCCCGGATCCTATTTTAATAAGATCCAGGGGAGCTGTTTGTGTTTTTCCACAGGAAGAAGACAACCCATTTTGGCTGCCAGAGTGACTGACACGGCGACTCGCGGTACCTGAAGATGACCCCCTGAAGGATTCATCTGCAGACGCTCTCAATTCTCATTTGGACTCTCCTAAATTGGGTTCCTAGTATAGAGAGTGAACAAAGATGTGCAATATTGTCTGCCTTTCCAAAGTCCATGCCTGTTAGGCATGACGCGATGGTTTTCCCAAAATTTTTTACAACTAATAAGACATTGGATTTGCCATATCTTCCATATGATAAATTTTTGGTACCACTAGGTGAGAATTGTTCCTTTCAGGAACAAGGCTCCCTGTGTTTTCAATTAAAAATGATACAGGTGAGTGTATGAGCCTCACAAACCGAGCCTTGGGGTTGTTTGATCTTAAGCAGCAGGGCATGGTTAACTCAAACAAGATAAATTTGACCTCCAAAAATGATGAACCCTATGAGATTTGGTATTATCAAACCCGTTTTTGGTATGAAGTCACTTGGATCAATGGCACGTTCTTGTCTTCCAATCTTACTGACAGAAATCGCCCTTGCCAGCCAAAACTAGCTCCCTTTTGTATCGGGAAAGATGAAGGTATTATTCCACCCTGGACAGATTGTCAATCCCCTGTCACTTGCTGGGCGGATCAGGCTCAAACCTTCACCTTTTATCCCAATATGTTGGTTGACCCAAGGGAGGAGCATATCATGAAACAGGGACTCTTTTTACAAAGCCTAAGGATGAATCCCTTTGATAAATGGCTACTTTGTGGGATTAATGGTAGTTGCACTGATCTTAACCCCCTGAGTTTTCTCCAAGGTGGTTTTGCCGGGAAGTCACGGTTTACTTTGATATCTAATTTTACACAAAAGGAGAACACCTCTCTAAGTTATTATGAAGTTGTAAATTCCACGAGAGTTGTTGGGCTCAATAAAGCCATAATTAATCAGAACAATTTGCCCACCCCGTCTGTGTTTATCCTCCCTTTATGTTTATTTTGACTAATGGATCTTTTCAAAATTGTACTAATGAAACTTGTTGGATGTCACAATGCTGGGATTCAAAACGGTTTTCCCGTGCATTGGTAGCTAGAGTACCACAATGGATTCCTGTCCCCATAGAGACTCCATCTACCCTGTCCTTATTTAGACAAAAAAGGGAGTTTGGAGTGACTGCTGCTGGAATTTCCATGTATACCACAGTCCAAACTGGCACGGCCCTTAACCAGTTATCTGCCACTGTGGCAGAGGCCATCAATCTTCAAACTACGGCTAGTGCCCAATTGAAGGGTGGGCTGATGATTGTCAATCAACACCTGGACTTGGTGGAGGAAAGGTTGGATATTCTTTTCCAGCTGGCCCAATTAGGATGTGAAAGGAAATTAGGAGCGCTTTGCATTACCAGTGTACAATATGAAAATTATACCCGAGCAGCTAATTTGTCCAGACAATTAGCTTTGTATCTTGCAGGTAACTGGTCTGAAGGCTTTGATGAGACCCTTGACAAGTTAAGAATGGCAGTGATAGCCATCAACTCGACAAGGGTGGACCTGTCGCTGACGGAAGGACTCTCCTCCTGGATTTCTTCAGCCTTTTCTTTCTTTAAAGAGTGGGTGGGGGTAGGCCTGTTTGGTGCAGCCCTATGTTGTGGATTAGTGCTTATGCTATGGTTGGTCTGCAAACTCAGAGCCCAACAAAAACGTGACAAGGTCGTTATTACCCAAGCACTCGCAGCCTTGGAACAAGGATCATCCCCTGAAATTTGGCTATCTATGCTAAGAGAGTGACTGATGACTGAGACCCTCAGTCGATGCACCCCAAGGGTTCAGCCCACTGCACTGGGTCGATGAGAGGTCTAAGTCTAGTCAGCCCTTGCCTGAATAGCCGTGGTACCTGAATAGTAGGTTGACAGCCCTTGCACTCCTGGGAACTATATTCCATTGCACAGGGACGGGTGTCAATTCCTCTTTACATCCCCTTAGCCCTTGCACCCAGAGGACTTGTTTCCATTGCACCTGGTAGGGTAAGGGAGAATCTTCGGGCTGTAAGCTCTTGATCGCTTATTCCCCCAAGATGGAGTTTGCTTGATCGGGCTTGAGTTCGAATCTTGATTGGTGCCACGCTAGATAGGCCAAAGGCTGTTCCATCTTTATAAAACAAATAGGGGGAGATGTAGAGAGCCGCGGTGAGCATTCGCCATTACAAGATGGCACTGGCATCCAATGCTCCCGCAAGTAATAAGTGGACTGCGCATGTGCAAGTGGTGAAAGCGAGCCAAGTCACTGCCCAACCCGGGCTTAATACGAGGTAATGAGCAAGCAGCCAATTAGAAGTGAACACACCGCTCTAGGGTGTATATAGGCAGTGACTTTTCAGGGCTCGGGGTCTTCCTCTCTCTATCGCAATAAAGCTTGCTGCAGAAGGATCCTGGTGTGTCCGAGTGCGTTCTTGTTGGTGAGACGATTGTGCGGGTCACAGGAAGGCTGGATTCTTTGTACAGCCTCAGAATGGAGAGCAGAAGAGTCCTAACAGTGCCTTCAGGCGACTGGAGGCTTCAATTCCCTCACCAGAACCCAAATGACCTCGCAATGAAGTACTGTCAGGCAGAAGGTGGTGACTCATTTCTGTGCCTCGGCACTGATAACTGAGGCAAGACAATTGTCATTTTGGGGCTAACATGGCTACATGGTGTATATAACATATTTTGTCTTAACAAAAAGTGTACCTTTGTTACCCCAGTCCTCGACACTGCTTTTGTTGTGACTCATTGATCAAACATCAATTTTTATTATTTATTTTATTTTACTTTTAGATTTTAATTTATTTACAGAAAACATTAAAAGTGTGTTTTCAGCAAAGACAAGCCCAACACAAAACTAACAATATCAACTGCATTAAAGAATGATAAACAGTGACCTGAGGGAGAACTGGGTCTCTCAACTGTCTCACTTGGGATTCTCAGCTAAATATTTAAGCTCATTAAATAAATTCTATTTTCTACCCAACAGTATAACATAGCCAAATGCCTGCTACTTTATCAAAAGGTTCATCATTCCCTCTCTCCTAATTATCTGTTCTGTATTTCCGACCTTAAGAAACCACCTTTAACATTCATGTATTTCTATATTAAAAGACTTGGGGAGAAGAGGACAATTTTAGGTTTATCGGGAAAAAAATCAGTGAAAAATAGTTTCAGTATACTTCATCTCTCCTGTCCCCCCAATTTCTCTATTGTTAACATCTTGTATTCCTATAGCAATTTGTTATCATAAGCCAGTAATGGTAAGTCATCAATACCATAGTTCATACTAGGGCTTGCTCAGTGTTGTATATTCTTTAGGATTTGACAAATCTGTATATGTTTGACTGCCCCCCCAAGTCCCCTTTGCTCAAAGTATCCCCAAAATCCCTGGCAGTAGGTGATTATTTACTTGTTCTTTGCTTCCCTCTCCCAGTGTTATATAGATGGAATCATACAGTATGCAGCCTTTTTCAGATTGACTCATTTTTACTCAGTAATATACATTTAATGCCCTTCCCTGTATTTTTTTTTCTTGTAGCGTGGTAATTCATTTCTGTTAATTGCTGGATAATATTCCACTAAACAGGTATCCAACACTTTGTTCATGCTTGTACTGTTACTATAGACATATACACAAATGTTCTTTGGATGTAAGTTTTTTATTCCTTTGAAGAAATACTAAAGGTCAGAATTATTGAATCAAAGCTAAGAGCATGAATAGTTTTATAAGAATGGCCATACTGTCCTCCAAAATGGGTGTATCCTTTGCATCCCTGCTATAGGTGCAGGAGAGTTGCTTCTGTTCTACATTCTTGTCAGTGTTTGGTGTCAATGTCCTAGATTTAGAGCATTGGTAAGGAGCATGCTAGTATACCGTTGTTTTAACACACGTTTCCCTGAAACTAAGATGTAGAGTACGTTTCTCTCTCTTCTCTAAATATCATCTTTGGTGAGTTGTTTAAAGTTTTGGGGTTTGGCCTATTTTCTAAATTGGATGGTTATATTGAGCATTGTTAAGAATAAACAGTTTATTTTGGTGCTGTAGTTTAAAACCAAGACTAAGCAAAAACTACCACTGAACTACTGTCCCTCTACTCCTAAGAGCTCTTTTTATATTTTTGGTACAAATACTTTAATAGGCAAATGTTTTTCTGTAGCTGGTTCTTGCTACTTGTGGGTTCTTTTTTCCACCCTTTATCCCCCTGGTTTCATCTCCTGTCACTAGATAGGTGAGAAAGGAGAGAGAGAGGGAGAGATCTGAATCTATTTTTTCTTTTTATTTCTTCTTGAGCATGACTAACAAGTCACAACCAACCTGAATGACCAACACCACCAACCCCGCCACTCTGTGCCCTAGCGTTTTATAGCCTTTGAAAAGTTGCTAAAATTCTAAATGTCCCACAGTTGCAGAAACTATCTGCAGCTGGCAAAACCATGCCTCTGCTAGAGCATGAGGCAAATCATAGTCAACTACTTCAGTCTGAAGCAGCCTCATATTCCCACACCTGGGATTAAAACAAAACCACATTCTTACAATGTTTCTTTAAAAAAAAAAACAACCAAAATTCCAAAATTGCCATTACGATTTTCAAATGTCTCCCAGTCTGGATTTTTCACAGACATGCCGTTGACTGTTATTCTAAACATGAGAATATATGAAAGATGACTGTAGCTCTCTCCGTTGCCCCTCACTTCCATCTGAGTCATCACTGGAACCTAATGTCTATATAGCATCCATCTTTTCAAAATAATTTAGTTTAAATGCTGTAACTCAGTAATTCTTCTAGCTTCTACACATAATCAAATTTCAAAGTTACTTTCATATTTCTAGGCATGTATTTCAGCAGAACCCCATTCCCAGAACTAAAACCTGTGAGGTGTTCCTAACCAGCAAATAGGAAAACTAGTGTTAGAAGTCTGGTCCTAAGCACGCAATCTTCTCTATAACTAGTTCCAAGGACTCCCACATCCTTTTCTGGACACAAAAGCATGCCCCTTCACATATGTGCACAAGCACAGACACAAAAACAAATCTTTTTAAAAAAAATGGCACATGATTGCTGTTTGCGTTCTCTTTTTATCTAATGTCTTGTTGCAACCAATTCTCTAAATATACCTTTTCCTTAATTTTTTTCATGTCTAGCATTATTATTTCCAGGTCTGGTGCTCTCAGCTAAAGAGGGGAGCTACTTTAGCCCTTCTGTCAAATAACTGGAGAGGAACAGAAGCCCTTAGTTGAGTGGGCCATACCTTTGAAGCAAAAAACCTATTTGTTGCAATCTTTTGTGTACGACAACGGCACTAATGGATTCACTTTTAAGTGCTAGGCAAAGAAACCTGCAGAAAGCACTGCTAATTCATAAAATACTGTACCAACGCCTCCTCCCGGTTTCTTTACCATTTAAAAAAATGTGAGTTGTTTTTCGAAGACATGAAAATGACAAAAATTTTCAAAAAGACAAATATCATATAAATGAGGATGCAGACCAGGTATTAAAAATAGGATTGAATGGAGAAACGTACGCTTGCGTTTTGAAATTCTCAGTGTGGGAGGCCAGATCTTTGGTAGGTGGGTCAGTATTTCACAGGCCAGCCACATTTACATACCAAGTTCGAGACCAGACTCAGGAGTATGAGACTGCCCCATCATTTCCGCCCAAAATCCTGCGTTTGTGTGAATATTGGTTACAAACGCTGTATATGACCACCTCTGCTCACAATCCAAACCACCAAACACAAACGATAGGCAGGTGTAACTTCCCGAGCCACAAGCAGGTACTGTGGCATCAGTGGAAATCTGGGAAAAGTAATTCAGAAACACTGCATTCTGGGAATTGTAGTCCTTTGTGGTCCCCGGTGAGGCTCGTGTGTGTTGGGGGGGTGGTGTAGAAGGGAAAGGGTCTACCCGGCCGGAAGTGACCGCTAAACCGACTGTGGGCGTGGAAGGGGGTGGGTGTCTGGCTAGTCCCACTGCATAAACTCGTAGCCAGAGTTTTGGTGACTATCCCACGCTTCTGGATCCAGGATCCTTGGGAGTGCGTCACTAGACTGGAGTCCAGGTATCACCATGGCAACCGCCAGCTCCTTGGGAATGTGACGTCACCTTGCGGGCCTTCGTAATGCGGCCTGCGCGGGAGGAAGCCGGGGAGTCAGGGAAGGGGGCGCGCCTCCCCTCGGCGTTGCAAGGGACCGCGGGTTCCCCAAGGCTTTGTTCCTTTGTTCTAGGCTGGGCCAGCTGAATGCGGTGCAGTTCGCCTTTCTGGTGTGTCCCGCAACAAGTGTGTCTGGCCGCCTGGGGAAGTAGGAGATCGCAGACCTTGTGGAGGGCGGGTGGCCAGACTCTAGATGGACGCCCAGAGTCTCTGCTGCAGCAAGGCAGAGCTGCTCGCTCCCTGTTCACTTTTTGTTTCTTCCAAACCGCCCCTGTGCTCTCCGCTCTTGGACAGAACCTCCTGGCTACTCTGTACGAGTCTGAGGTGCAACTGTAAAACGCGTGCTGCAGAGTGCATCCTGTGTCTGGTAGGCCAATCTCGGAGAGTATAAGACTCTGGAAGGATAGCGGGGCATCGAAGCCCCAAACTGAAGCTGCCCGGATATCCACGTGTCCAAGTTCTAGCGGAACACGTAGAGCTCTTGGGATGGCAGGTAATGGGAAGTGCTAGAGCAGAGAGGGCTGGTGTAGGGCGAACTGAGAAGTAAGAGGAGGAAGTAATGTGGCTAGGGGTAAAGAAACCTAATTACATATTTGAAAGAGACTTGAAAGAATTAATTCTGAGTTCTGGACATGAGAATTTGAAAAGGAACAACAGTTCAGAATATCTGATCTTCTTGATATTTCTCTTATTACATTTTCGAATAAAAAACTGCAATCAGAAAAAAAAGTGTTCTAACTTTTTAATGCAGAGATTAGTTTTGAAATATCTTGCAGATAGCAATTTTTCAAGCCTGTGCCGGTGCAAGTGTGTGTGGCCTTAAACTCACCATTTTGAGTGCAAATGTTTCCTTGTTTTTTAGTTCCTTTTACTAAAAATGTCTGTTCCTCCAACGTGTGTGTAGATCTTGAAAGCACCAAAGACTGTCAGTACTTTCACAGTGATGCCCTTAACTGTGAATTCAGCTGTTAGAACTCCTAAGTTCCCTGTCAAGTAGCTAGCCTAGCCTCGGTTCCTATGATAGGTCCATATAGGATTGCTAGACTTCTTTGAGTAGTCTTTTCCTAGTTAGCATATTTGTTACATTGGTGTGCCTAAAACTAAACATAGTTCTTTAAATATCCTTTTAAAAATACCTGGGTATGATCTATTACTATTTTTCCCTTATCACATTTTTTGTTGGATTTTATTTTATGTGTATAAGTGTTTGCCTACATGTCTTTACTCTCATTAGGTATATGAGAATGTCACTAAATAAATTCACCGAGACCCATGAGGTTTTGCTTCCTTAGTGCTGGGATAAAAGGCATGCACTATCATACCCTGCTCTTTACTCATATTTTTATGTGTAGCAGAGAAGAGTCAGCAGGAATGTCTTCCTTCATTAATGTGGAACTCAGATTTCTCTGTATGAACCTTGTGAATAGTTACATGTTGAGAGCCAAAGCTGAATATTAGGGCAGAGTTTGGTTTTTGTTGTTTGTTTCTCCTGAGCCTTCTTAGGATGGTACAGAGGCCTCCGTTGAACCTTTTGAGGGGTTGGGGGATTCTGACATATATAAAGGAAGGGGAGACATAGTTGTTATTTCCAGGAAGAAAAGTAGAACCTTTTTCTGGATTGCTGGCAGCAGCAGATCCGGTCATCCTAAGCATGACCTCTTCCTCCTCAGGTCTGTCCTTTGCAGACTCCACCAGTCTCTACGAGGGATGTCCCCTACTCCCACCATCTAGTTTTCAGGTAAGTTGAGAGTTTCCCAAGTGCCATGTCCCTTCTCAGAATAATGTGTTTTAATTGTCAAGTGTGTTGACTCCCGAATCACTGCTGGTGAGCCTTCTCTGGGCTCCCATTTGTCTGGTGATGTCATCAGGATCCTACTCTGGCTGCCTCTACAGCTTCAGCAATCATTCACCGTTTACCTCTTACCACCCAGTACCTTGTAACACTAGGTACCTCCCTGGGGTGGGAGAAGAAGAAGAAACACAATATAAGTCTTTACTTGACAGAGTAAAATGGCCAATAAAAGACAAAGTAAGCAGGTGTACAAAAGGTGAAATGAGCACTGCAAATTCTCGGGAATGGAGAGAAATGTGTGGTTTGCTGAGGACAGAGGGTTGCATGGAGTATGCTGAATTGTATTCTCTCAAGCACAAGTGACGTTTGAATATTGGAGTAAGACAGGTGTGAGGATCAGAGTCTAGGTGTGCAGGTGAGCACTGGTAATAGTCACAGATTCAGAAAGATTTGGAGGAGATGGCCTATTTTGGAAAATTAAAAAATAAAATTGGGGTCAGAATATGAAAGCACTCAAATATCTAATGAGAAGTATGAGGGCTTTATTTTGTGGGTCATCTGGGAACCATAATAAATTCTAATGTAGGAAAAATTTTCCATGAGCCTTAACCTCAAGGCGTCCCTTTATCAGTACTTCCCAATTTCAGCTTAAGTGTTTCTAGCATCATTTTGTTCTTTTATTGAGGAATATTGTAACAATAAACTGCATGCATTTAAACTATGTTGTCACTCCTCTGTATGTTAGAGGACTTGGTTTTAGGACCCCTAACAGATGCCAAAACATGTAGATCCTCAACTCCCTTACACAATGGCACAATGTTTGCATATAACCTATCCACTGTCTCCTGTGTACTTTATTCATCTCTAGATACTTACATGTCTAATACATTGTAAATACTATTCAAATACACTATAAATTCTTTGCATTTGTTCTACTGTATTGTTTCAGGAATAGTGACAAAAGCAGTATCTGTGCATGTTCTTTGAATGTATTTTATCTACAGTTGGCTGAATCCACAGATGGAGAGAGCCAACTCTAATTGGATAAGTTTCAATATACATGAAGGTTCATTAAACAATCATGTTCCAGGTAGTGAGCGAACATATAGTCAGAGAACATACTTCTGACTTGAATCTTTAAATTAAGATCCATTTTGACTTTTCTTTTATTCAGAATATAATCCACCTTATTAGTGATCAGAGTGTACTGTAAAGGAATGTAAATTTGCTCGCATTGGGTGAAGTGCTCAATATATATATGTTCGTTTCCTATTGTTATTGTAAGTAATTATTTTAAGCTTAGTTTGCGCAAAAACATAGAGACCAAAAATTCAAAATGAAGCTGGGAGAAACATAGGCCATTAATCCTTGCTCTTGGGAGGCAGAGACCAGCCAGGACTATATAGCAAGACTGTCTCAAACAAACAACTCCACAATGTCATCTTTAAGCCAACAAGAATATTTGTTAATGTAAAGGTATAATGACCTCAATTTTATTTATTTATTTGCTAGTAAAGTATGATATGGTTTACTGGTTATATTAATTAATTTGAAAACTGCTTAATCCTATCCAGCTCTTAAATGCATGGGCCTATTTTAGTTCTTTTCTTCTTACTGAGTTTTATTCCACACCAAGGTGCTGTTCTGGTTCCTTTATACTTTGATGTCTTTTGAAATGTAACAGGGCAGTTGGATGGTGTTGGCCCATGGGTTTAATCCCAGCAGAGGCAGTGGTGCAGAGGCACAGGGGAGCAGAGAAAGAGGCAGAGGGGCAGAGGGGCAGAGGGGCAGAGGGGCAGAGGGGCAGAGGGGCAGAGGGGCAGAGAGGGGCAGAGGGCCAGAGGGGGGCAGAGGGGCAGAGAGGGGCAGAGGGGCAGAGGGGCAGAGGGGCAGAGAGGGGCAGAGGGGCAGAGGCAGGCGGATCAAGATCACTAAGTTTGAGGCTGCCATAGCCTATCTACAAAGTGAGTTCCAGGACAGCCAGTGCTACTCAGAGAAACCCTGTCTCCTCCCCCCTCCCATCCTCTCAGAAAGAAATGTAATAGAGCAAGTCTGCCATAAAGTTGTTGGATAGTCTGCACATTAGAGATATTAAAATGTTATTGATTGTAGCAGGTATAATGTAGTACTTGCTGTATCTTAGAACTCAGAGGTGAGGAGAAAGAACAAGGACAGCATTGGCCAATAGACTGAGCACTTACTTAGATGCCCTAATTGAGCACTTTAAGGGGGAAAAGGTTTGTTTGTTTGTTTTATTTTGCTTTTTGGCTCTTGTTTTGTTGCTGAGAATTGAACCTAGGACCTTTCTCATGCTATGCCAATGAGCTACATTACCACCCACCACAAGGAATATTTATTTTATTCTTAATACCAATCCTATGGGTAAGCTCTATTTGAATTTTTTTTTTCAAAAGGTGGATATACTAGTACTGCTTTTAATCACCTGCTTTGCTTCTGTGGGTACAATTAATTTTACCTGTTTTCTAAGGCTAAGCTGTAGAATACTTGATATTTTAGGAATCAGTGACCTTCAAGGATGTGGTCGTGAACTTCACTCAGGAAGAATGGAAACACCTGGATCCTACACAGAGAGATTTGTTCAGAGATGTGACACTGGAAAATTATACACATCTGGTCTCTATAGGTGAGTGTGATGTGGGGAGAGGGTACACACCTGGTCTCTGTAGCTAAGGGTGCCCTTAAGTTTATATGGTTTGGGGAAGCAAACACACACCTTGTCTTTTTAGGTGGGGGGAGCCCCGAGTTTAGATGGATACGAGAGGCACATTGTTGTGCATAGATGTGACTGGCATCTTAATCTAGGAACCGGCAATTTTAGATTTTAGAAGTTTTTCCTCATTATTAAGTAGAGTATTTGCCTCTCTCAGATGAGCTTCTCAGCTGCCCCATTGTTAAGACATCTGACATGCTGTTCATCATACCAGATTGTTCCCATGTAGAGTATCTTAGAGACAGAATGGTGAGACTGCATTCTGATATGGTACTTTTTCCTTATTGCAGACAGATTCCTTTTTTTCCCCCCTCTGATCAGGGCTCCAGGTTTCCAAACCTGATATGATTTCCCAGCTAGAGCAAGGAACAGAGCCATGGATTGAGGAGTCGTGCATTCCTGTTGGTTCCTTGGAAGGTACGTAGTGTGTAACAGCAGAGGACCGCTGTCCCCAGCTGCCAGCATCACCTGGGGAGAGATGAGTACCAGCTCAACATAGAGTCTGTGTTATTCCCTTTAGAGGTTGCAGCCTTCCTGATTCTTCTAAAGCAGACGTCTGTACCTGCATTCTGCATTCTCTCTCTTCCCACTCTGTTTTGACCCAGGATTATCCTCTCATTTTCTGTGTTGGGTTCCATCTCTGTTAGCATCAAACAGAAACACATGCTAGTTCCAACAATAAAACATGAGTTCCACACCTGCAGCCTTGGTTTTGTTTTTTTGTCTGGTTTTGTTGTTGTTGTTGTTTTGTTGTTGTTGTTGTTTGTTTTAAAGCACTTTTAAAGTTTGCAGGACCATTCTATTCCTTCTGTCCTAGTTTCTTTGGGACTGTCATGGTAAAGGGTATTGAGCTTTGTTAAATGCGTTTGCTACATAGATTGAGATGACCATGTGATTTTTGTTCTTAGTCTATTTATATGTCTTTTTTATTATATGGATTGTAGATCTTAAATCAGCCTTGCATTCCTGAGGTTTAAAAAAAATGTGGTTGTTCTGTATGATCTTAATATGTTCTTGAATTTGGCCTGCAGGTATTTTGTTGCAAGTTTTATACCTACATCAGGGAAGTTAGTCTATACTTTGTTGTTGTTCGTATCTGGCTTTGATATTTAGAGTAATACTAGCTTGTAAAATGAGCTTGGTGGTATTTCCCTCCTTTTCTGCTTTTGGAACAGTTTGAGGCGGGAAGGTGTTAGGTCTTCCTTAAACATTTGGTAGAATTCAGCAATAAATTCATTTGGTCCTGGGCATCTCATGTGGGGAGACTTTTGATTACTGTTTCAGTATTATTAGTATTATGGCTCTGTAAATGTTGCTTATATCTTGATTTAATTTTACTAACTCACATGTTTTAGGAATTCATCCTTTCTCCAAGATTTTCACCTTTTTTGTATTTTTAATGTATTCCCGTTAGGTTTCATTGGTGTCTGTTATAAAAAGTTCCTTTTTAATCTCTGATTTTGCAAAGGTGTTTCTTGTATTCCTCTTAGTTTGGCTTGAGATTTGTCAATCTATTAAATCTTTAAAGAAGTAACTCTTTGACCTTACACATTGAGTTTTTAAGTCATTGTTTCATTAATTTCAGCCTTGATCATTATTTCTAGTGATGTGCTTTTGGGTTTGGCTTATGTCCTAGTTTGCTATTACTATGATAAACATCATGGCCAAAAGCAAGTTGGGAAGGAAAGGGTTTTTTGGCTTACACTTCCTGGTCATAATCCATCATTGAGAAACCAAGGCAGGAAATCAAACAGTGCAGGAACCTGGAGGCAGGAACTGAAGCAGAGGCCATGGACGGATGCTGCCTAGTAGCTTGCCCAAAGGTTGTACCATCCACAATGGGCTTGTTTAACATTTAGTGTTAATCAAGAAATTGCCCCCATAGGCTTACTTACAGGCCAGTCTGATCCAGGCAATTCCTCCATTGAAGTTCCTGCTTTCCAGATTATTCTAGCTGATCACACAGCTTGTTTTTGTTGTTACCACAGCTTGTTTTTGTTGTTATGTTTTTTTGAGACAGGGTTTCTCTGTGTGTCCTTGAATTCTGTGTGTCCCTGGTTGTCCTTGAACTCTATCTGTAGACCAGATTGGCCTCAAAATCACTGAGATCTGCCTGCCTCTGCCTCCTACATGCTGACATTAAAGGCGTGTACCACCATCATCTGACACCCCCTCCCTCCTTCCCTTCCTTTCTCTCTCTCCCCCTCTCCCTCTCCATTTCTCTCTCTCTCTCTCTCTCTCTCTCTCTCTCTCTCTCTCTCTCTCCATCTCCCTTTCCTTCTCCCTTTCCCTCCCCCCCAACCCCCCCACCCCCGTCTCTCTCTCTCTTATTTTGTTCTAGAACCCTGACCCTGAAGATATGGGCAGGAGAAATGGCTTAGGGGTTAAGAGAACTTGATGCTTTTCCAGAGTACCCAAGTTCAACTACTAGTAGCTGCATAGGGTGGTTCACAACCATATTAGCTCCAGATCTAGGGAATCTAATACTTCTGGGCTCTCCTATCACAGGCACCCATGTGCATATGCCCACACACATAATTTTTAAAATTAAAAAAAAAAAAAAGATACACAAACACACTGAGGTATATCTTTTTAGGAGATAGTGGTTAATGCATGCACGTACAGCTGTAAACATAGAATTTCATTAGCTCTAGCCAAGAGGTTCTAGTAAATTGTGCTATCATTTTCTTTTGCTTCTAGGAAGTTTTTTATTTTCTCCTTGATTTATTCAATGACTCCTCTGTTCATTCAGAAGTATATTATTCAGTTTCTAAGAATTTATGTTGTTTCTGTAGCTTCTCTAGCCTGATAGTTTCTAGTTTTATTCCATTATGACCTAAGACACAATTAATTTTGATCCTTTTGTATTTATTTATTCATTCTATTTTATTTATTTATTTGGTTTTTTTGAGACAGGGTTTCTCTGTGTAGCCCTGGCTGTCCTGAAACTCACTCTGTAGACCAGGCTGGCCTCAAACTCAGAAATCTGCCTGCCTCTGCCTCCCAAGTGCTGGGATTAAAGGCGTGCGCCACCACTGCCCGGCTCCATTTTTGTTTATTAAGGTTTGCTTGTGGCCTCTAAGATAATTTCAAGGGCTGCTGAGAAGAATGTATGTTCTATATCTGGTGGGTAGAATACTGTGCAGATATTTAAATCCAACTGATATATGGTATAATTTAGCTCTGAAATTTCTTTGGTGATTTTTATTTAGAAGACATATCTGAAGGTTTATGGATTATTGAAGTATTTCACTATTAATATATGAAAACCTATTGACCTTTCATACCTTTCAGTGTTTGTTATATGAAATTGGGAACCCAAGCATTGGTTATATCTTCTTAAAAATTGTATCAGCAGCCGGGTGGAGGCAGGCGAATTTCTGAGTTCGAGGCCAGCCTGGTCTACCAAGTGAGTTCCAGGACAGCCAATGCTATACAGAGAAACTCTGTCTCGAAAAACAAAACAAAACAAAACCAAAAAAAAAAAAAAAAAAAAAAAAAAAGCATCAGCCAGGCGGTGGTGGCGCACGTCTTTAATCCCGGCACTTGGGAGGCAGAGGCAGGTGAATTTCTGAGTTCGAGGCCAGCCTGGACTACAGAGTGAGTTCCAGGACAGCCAGGGCTACACAGAGAAACCCTGTCTCGAAAAAACAACAACAAAAAAAGTATCATTTGTTAATGTGCAGTAGCCTTCTTTATGTAGTCTGACAAGTTTCAGTTTGGGGTCCACTTTATCCAATATCAGAATAGCTATACTAGCTTAATGTTAGTTTGTATTTCTTAGCCGGCAGTGGTTGCTCACACTTTTAATCCCAGCACTGGAAGGCAGAAGCACTTGATGTGAACTACACATGAAGTTAAAAGTTTGCCTTTGTTTGGTAGGTTAATCTCCATCTTTTGGAACCTCAGTTTATGAGTGCTTTTGAAGGGAAACTGTTCCTAATACACAACAAATAGTTGGATCTTGTTTCTTAATTCAGTCAGTTTGTGTTTATATATTGCTGAGTTGAGGCCATTAGTATTTGAAGTTATTATTGAAGAGTTTTCAGTCTCTTATGTTTTTGTTGGTTGTTCAGGCTGAGTGTATTATTGCTGTAGTTCTTTGTTCCCTACTAGTATTGAGAGTTTTCTGGTGTACCATGTCAGACATGGTGAATTTGTTCCTGCCTCTCATTTGCACATCTATTGCCCTCATGAAATAAATGTATTTTCTATGTGCTCTTGTGCCATCTTCCCTTTCCTAGTCTATGATACCCCTTTAAGTACGTTCTGCAGTATCATAATTGCCTTAGATTGTGTTTGTCTTGAAATATTTGAAAAGATGACTTTGCTGAGAATAACAATCTTGGGCAGGGGTGCATTTTAAGACAGGGTTTTCTCTATGTATGTAATCCTGGCTGTCCTGGAACTCTCTCTGTAGACAAGGCTGACTTAAAACTCAGAGATCCATCTGCCTCTGCCTTCCAAGTGCTGGGACTAAAGGTGTGTGCCACCATTGCCTAGCTAGTTTAAAATTTTTTAATTTTATTATTTTGTGTGTGTGAGTGTTTTGCCTGTATGTATATCTGTGTTCTACATTTATGTACTGACCCTAGAGTCTAGACAAAGTGTTGGATCATCTGGGACTGGACTTGAAGATAGTTGGGAGCTTCCATGTAGGTTCTGGAGATCTAACCCAGCACTGTGGAGGAGCAGCCGGTGCTTATAACCACTGTGCTATCTGTAGCCTCAGCTGGAGTTACAGATGGTTGTGTACTACCATGTGGGTGTTAGGAATTGAACCTAGATCCTCTGTAAGAGCAAAAGTGCTTTAAACAACTACTAACCTACCTAACAGCTCCAAGTGATTAATTTACTTCCAGGGTTTGAAATATCAAGCCTTGCTTTTCTGGCTTTTAGGGTTGTTGACAAGAGAGCAGTTATTCTGATATTTTTCTGATACATGTGGGTTGGTATTTTTCCCACGTAAATACAATTTTTAATCTGCCTTTTTGTAATTTTGACATCGTGACTATCTCATGTTATTCACATCTATTTGTAGTACTGTATGCTTATTACACGTGGATGGATGTCCTCCCCCCCACCCCCGTAGGCTTGGATAATTTTTTACTATAATTTCATTAAATGGTGCCTTTAGACTTTATCTCACTTTCTTCTTCTCCAGATTCGTAGATTTTGTCTCTTAAGCTTATCCCAGAGTACATAGAGTTCATGAATGATTTGATTATTCTCATTAATTTTCTTTTCCTCCCTGTAATGTATTACTCTGCTTGGTCTTATCTAGTAATAATATTTCCCACTGTACTTTAAAAAAAAAACATTTATGTGTGGTGTGTGAGTGACAGAGAGAGAGAGAGAGAGAGAGAGAGAGAGAGAGAGAGAGAGATTATTTTGCCTACATGTGAGAGAGAGAGAGAGAAAGAGAGAGAGATATTATTTTGCCTACATGTGTATTTTTTTACCACACATAGGTGCTGACACAGGTCAGAAGAGGATATCTAATCCTCACATCCCCTGGAACTAGAGTTTCAGGTGATTTTTGAGCCACTGTGTGGATGCTAGAATCAAACCCAGGTCCTTTGCAAGAGCAGTAAGTGTTCTTAACTAAGCCACTTTTCCAGCCCCCAGTTGCCTCTTTTCTGAGGCTGTCTTAGAAAGCCATTCTTTCAGAGATATGATCTGTAATCCTGATGAGTGTTTTGTATGACTGGTCTGCCTGCTTTTTGCTTGGTTTTTAACACCCTCAATTATTTCTCCACATATTAGGTATAGGACTATGTTATTTTTTTTGTGTGTGTAGGAAAGTAGAGATTGCTTTTGGGAGAGAGGTGATAGTAGTCAACATATTTTGGAACCTTCTTTAATCCTTCAATCCTTTATTCTTTGCCCAGGTAATTCTCTTAATCATTGAATCGAGAATATGACATTGTGTGGACATTGGTTAATATCACTTTGCCTTCATATTATTCATATTTGTGACTGGTCACTTCCAAACACTTTTTTTCTCTCTTTTTTTTAACAGCACAAGACTTTATAGCCCTCATGCCCTTCCTTCTATGGTACATCCAGGAGATATTTGTTATTCCCTTTATTTTATTTGTGTATTGGCCAGGAGTGCATTTGTTTATATGAAGTCAGAAGACAACTCGATAGTCAAAATTCTCCTATTCCGTGTGGCTCATAAGGATTGAACTCAAATTATCAAGCCCAGCTGTAGCAAGCACCTTTGCTGCCTAAGCCATTTCACCAGCCTCAGAAGATATTCCTTATGGTTATTTGCTGTATAAACATATTTTCTTGGGTATTATTCCTGTTGGTGTAAACATACCTGTGAAACACATGACCTTGTTCTCACTGAAGAATTTCTGCCACTATGAGCCTGCCTACACTGACACATGCTATTCCATTATCTGTGGAGACATGGGCAGGAGATGGTGGTCAGCTTGGGGTCTGCCATTCTGTTCATGGTTTCAGTGATTATGACTAGACTCACAGTACAAAGGTCTTTTCTTTCCTAGCTGTTCTGGTGGGAAAGTGTTGTCTTCTATTCTCTCTCTCTCAAGGGTGGTCCTCACCTCTCTCCTTTTCACATACACATTCCTATGGCTTCAACTATTTTCTTTCCTCGTAATCTGGAATTTCATCTCTTAGACATAAACATCCTATTATAATGCTGCTTTTGGCATCTTCCATTCCTACACACCTATAACTAGTCCTCCATTTCTTTTCCAAATTCCAAAATGATAAACTTGAATTTGTTAACATTTCTTCTCCTATTTAAACTCCTAATTTTTAGTAAAGATGAATTTCTTACTTCAGGGTTCTAGGCTAAGCCTCTCCTATTTGTCCTGAATTTAAATCACCATTCTTAAAGTTTTTCTGTGCTGTTTATTAACAAGGACTCTCAATTCAGACTGCGTCCTTCAGAGTCAGTCCTTTTCTTTCTATCCTTAGTGGTCTCCGATTACTTTTTTTTTTTTTTAAAAATCATGGTTTATTTGCCAGCCTCACTTGGCAGGCCACTTCTTGTGAGCAGAAGTGTCCATTGTTGTACACTACTTGGCTGCAGCTGTGTCCACAGAAGGAAATTATGACCCAGGGAGCCATAAGATCAAAAACCTGAGCAGAAGTTCAGTCCCGTTCCATTTGTGGTTCTTGTTCCCCTTTGTCATGTCAAGGGTTTCAGTGATAAGGACAGTGCCGGTGGCTGTGTAGCATCCTGCAAGGTGAAGTCCTGGCCTTTCTCTAAGAACATGGGCTGCCACAAGCTTACGCTAAGCTTTGGGTCCTCTCCAGGCATGGCAGGTTCCTTACCTGGAGGCAAGATAACATGATAGGCCAAGTTTCAAGTCAGGGAGATCATGACAGGCATAAAATGAGACACCCTCCTCCTTGCTTAGGAAGTAAAACTGGATATCCACCTTTGGTTGGGTTGGATAGACTCTGGCTTAACCGTGACCAAACCATGCCTTGGGAATTTCTACTTCTAACTCTGTACTAGAGCACCAGGTTATCTCCTGCCTCAGTCCTCTCCAGGGACTCAGGCATATGGAAGGTCTCTGCCTCTCAACACAAAGCTAATAATGTTCTTGCTTTATCCCAGCAACTCCCACTCATCGACCTTCTTCAGAATGTCATGTTCTAGTGTACCTGTCACCAGTGTGTCACAGCTGGGAGTAGTACCCGTCACCAGTGTGTCACAGCTGGGAGTAGAGTAACCTGACCATAGGTAGCAGAAAGGGAAAGGGCTTCTTCAGGTCCCAGCTGAGCCCTGGGATGTAAGTATCCACAGCATCCAGCAGCTTCTGCACTGACTTCACACCTTGATCAGGATGACACTGCTCAAAGGCACAGAGAGAAGAGCATATAATGGCTGGAGTCTCCTCACCTTCATAGCCACACTAACTGAGCAGTTCTTGGATCTCCAGCTCTGCCACTTGCCACCATATCTGAGTCCTGGCTAGTGTCTGCTCCAGTCTGTTTAGCCACTGTGCTCTTGTGTCTGGAGCATGGTCATCAGCTGCCACTACCAGAGTGCAGCCATCCAGAGGGGCAGTGCTGTGATTATGTCCTTAAAGTAAACTGCATGACTAGGACAGTCCGTGTGGGCATAGTGGCAGGCAGCAATGCTGTCTGAACTCCACATGGGCTGCATTGATGGTGATACCCTAAACTCTCTCCTCTGGGACACTGTCTATGACCTCTTACTTGTTGAACTTAGCTCCACCTCCCTTGACTAGAATTTTTGTGGATGGTGATCAGGGTAGTCTTTCCCCTGATTTCATGTGGCCAATGGTACTCAAATTCACATGGGGTTTGTCATACACAAAGATCTTTGAGCCTTCAGTGGCTACAGCCAACCTTATAGCAACGGGGTAAAGCTGGTACAGAGACCTCCAAAGAAGGGTGTCACTTGTAATAGGGTTAAGGCCACCATTGTGGTAGTACTACATCAGTCTTCAGGTGCTGAGAATAAGGATGTATAATAACATATCCAGCTTACTTCTTAAATTTAACTACTGCTTTAAATAGCATTCTTATTTGTCCTTAAAGATCATCTATGAAACTGAAATAAGCATTCTCTTCCCAGTTTCAGTTTATTCTCCTTAATATCTTCCTCTTTCTCCTCAAATGTTAAAGTTATATATTTGAGAACCTTCAAAGGATTAGATAATCACCAACAAGGGCAGTTTTCTTTTTCTCTGTCCAGAAAATACTGACATTTTATTTTCTTTCAGACTGGAAGACAAGACCTGAAAATAGTATGTCACCCCTAGAACTTGTCATTTCTGAGGAGCATCTGTCCTCAGAGACAGTAGTCACCAACAGCAAAAGGGACGACGAGCGTTTAGAGAAGCTTCAAGTAAACCAACAGATGCTGCCAAGAAAAATCAAAGTAACTGAGAAAACAGCACCCACTTGTGCAAGTGATCTCAGTGTGAGCTCAGGCCTCATAACACAAGTGGAAGTAGCTCAAGATCAGACTTCCACTAAAACAAGAGCCAACCAGAATTCCCACCCAGTTAAAAAAGAGAAGCTGTGTAAGTGCAGCGAATGTGGTAAAGCTTTCACTTACTGCTCTGCTCTCATTCGACATCAAAGAACACATACTGGAGAGAAACCCTATAAATGTAATGCATGTAACAAAGCTTTCAGCAGAAGTGAAAACCTTATAAACCATCAGAGAATTCATACGGGAGACAAACCGTACAAATGTGACCAGTGTGGAAAGGGTTTCATTGAGGGTCCATCTCTCACTCAACATCAAAGAATTCACACTGGAGAAAAGCCCTATAAATGTGATGAATGTGGGAAGGCTTTTAGTCAGAGGACCCATCTTGTTCAGCATCGGAGAATTCACACTGGTGAGAAGCCATATACTTGTAATGAGTGTGGGAAATCCTTCAGCCAGAGAGGTCACTTTATGGAGCACCAGAAGATTCATACAGGAGAGAAACCTTTCAAATGTGAGGAATGTGAAAAAACCTTCACCAGGAGCACACACCTCACTCAACATCAAAAAATTCACACTGGGGAGAAAACCTACAAGTGTAACGAATGTGGGAAGGCCTTCAACGGCCCGTCAACGTTTATCCGGCACCATATGATTCATACGGGAGAAAAGCCTTATGAGTGCAATGAATGTGGCAAAGCCTTTAGCCAACATTCCAACCTGACTCAGCATCAAAAAACTCACACTGGGGAAAAACCCTATGACTGTGCAGAATGTGGGAAAGCCTTTAGTTACTGGTCATCCCTTGCTCAGCATCTGAAAATTCACACAGGAGAGAAGCCCTACAAGTGCAGCGATTGTGGAAAGGCCTTCAGTTATTGCTCATCCCTTACTCAGCATCGGAGAATTCACACCCGAGAGAAGCCCTTTGAGTGCAATGAGTGTGGAAAGGCTTTCAGCTATCTGTCAAACCTTAATCAACATCAGAAAACTCATACCCAGGAGAAAGCCTATGAATGTAAGGAATGTGGGAAAGCCTTTATTCGGAGTTCATCTCTTGCTAAGCATGAAAGAATTCATACTGGAGAGAAGCCTTATCAATGTCATGAATGTGGGAAAACCTTCAGCTATGGCTCATCCCTTATTCAGCATAAGAAAATCCATACTGGTGAAAGACCTTATAAGTGTAATGAATGTGGGAGAGGCTTCAACCAGAAAATACACCTTACACAACACAAGAGAATTCATACAGGAGCAAAGCCGTATGCCTGCCCCAAGTGTGGTAAGGCCTTTCGACACTGTTCATCTCTTGCTCAACATCAAAAAACTCACACAGAAGAAAAACCCTACCAGTGTAACAAATGTGAAAAAACCTTCAGCCAGAGCTCACATCTGACTCAACATCAGCAAATTCATCTGGGAAAGAAGTCCTATAAGTACAATGAATGTGACAAATGCTTTACCCAGAGCATGTACCTGACTGAACATCAGAGTACTCATACTGGAGAGGAACCTTACAGCTCTAATGAGTGCCCACAGACTTTCAGCCAAAACACATACCTCACTCAGCATCAGAAGATTCATTCAGGAGAGAAGCTTTTTGGGTGTGAGGACTGTGGAAAAGCCTTCCGATATCGTTCTGCTCTCACCAAACACCAGAGATTGCACCCTGCTCTGGCTGCTATAGGAACATCATTAACGTAGTTGCTCTGTTCACTTTGGTCTTATAGTAATGAATCAGAGTGGGATGGGGAATTCCTTAAAGTATTTAAAATTTTCTGTATCACATGGGATGGAGAGTCCATTGGGCTGATCCAAGTATGTTATTAAAACAACATTGTGACAAGCTGCTTTAAGTTTCTTCTGTAAATGAGGTGAAGAAAACGAAGTATTCAGAGGTGATTTGAAAGGTAGCTTGGAGTTTTATACTCCAAGTATAACTCCAAGGATTTTGTATATTTATAATATATTCATAAATAGTCATACTATAAATCCACATTTTTGTCTTGGATCTACAATGTGTGGATTTTTTTTTTTTTTTTTTTGCATGTTTGGCTAGTAGAAAAAATTTGTGCTTCAGTAACTAGGAATTTGTTTTGTTCCTATTCTAATGCACTTACATTATTCAGGTAATTGGTCCTTAAGTAAAACTAATTGTAAAATATAATTAAATTTATTTGCTGCTGACTGTTAAAATTGGGTAGCAGGCTCATTCCTCTGTACCTGTTTCTAGCCTTTTAGGCTGAGTGGGAAGGTCACTGCCAAGGACTCTGAAGTAGACTGGACACCACAATGCATCCTTATCTCAAAACTCAGCATCTCCTGTTCTACCTTTAAATTAAATTTTCTGGGAGTTGCAACTAGAGAATCTGCTTCTACAGAATGTACTACTCTTTAACTCTGGTTATACATAGTATCTTGGTTGGGGTTACAGTAACCAATACACTAGGTATGGTTTAAACAACAGAATTGTAATTCTCATTGTTCTGGAGGTTATAGTCTAAAGAGGGTCCACTTTCTGGCTCTAGTCAGCTATGTTATGCTCTTACATGGCAGAAAACAGAAAGAGAAATGTTTTTATAAAGTCCTTTTCATGAGTGTTCTATGCTTGAATCTTCAGGACCCTCGTTCCTAACAGCGCCATACTGGGGAGTAAGTTTTCAGTTTATGAATTTGGAAATGTTTCGATCCTAACAACTGAGAACAAAATTCTAGTGCCAAGGCTGTGCTTAAGACTCATTCAGTTGCCCAAGCATTGGCCCAGGCTTTATATTTATCTTCAAAAAAATTTTTTTACCCACTCCAATCCTCACTTTTTGAGGCATAATCTCTGTTATGTTGCCCTAGCTGTCCTAGAACTCATTTTATAGACTAGGCTAGCCTTTATCTCTTGAGTGCTGGGATTAAAAGCATGTGCTACTACACTAATTTGTACCCTGGAAAGAACAATTGAGCACCCACTCCTTTAGTTAGTTGTTTCTCCCCTTTGGCTGTTCACAAATTATTCAGTCCACATAATGGAGCTTTTAAGGTCATCCTGTTAGTATAGATTCTCTCTAGCTCTGGGAGGCAGGTTGATTTGCTTCTTCACCAAATGAAGAAAAAAACTAGGCCACAACTTATTTCTCTCTCTTTTTTTTAAAGATTTATTTATTTTATGTATGTGCACACTGTCACTGTCTTCAGACACACCAGAAGAGGGCATCAGATCCCATTATAGATAGTTGCAAGCCACCATGTGGTTGCTGGGGATTGAACTCAGGAAGGGCAGTCAGTGCTCTTAACCACTGAGCCATCTCTCCAGCCCCAACTTATTTCTCTTATACTTAGTTTCCTTGTATCAGAATCGGGTATCAGTGTTTTATACATCCTACAGAATGATCTACATTAGCCTTGCTTTGCTTTGAATAAATTGACTTTTTAGCAACCAAAGGATATACAAGGGGCTATGACAGTTTTCTCTGTATTGTTCCAAATTTAGTCTATTTGTTGACAAGGTGAAAAGTTTTTTAAGATTTACTTTTATGTATGTGTATTTGTGTGAGTGAATGGCATGTGTGTGTAGGTGCTCTAGAAGGCCAGAAAAGGGCCTGGAACAGGCAGCTGTGGGCTGCCCACAGTGGGTGCTGAATCCCAGCCCTGGACCATACTTTAGATGATGAAGTGAGGACATCCTCTGCTATGACCATCCACCAACCCAGCTGGGGTTTTCAACTGGAAGTCATCACGCATAGACATTAGAAATCAGGATTGTTAGCTGGGCAGTGGTGGTTACACATCTTTAATCCTAGCCCTCGGAAGGCAGAGGCAGGTAGATATCTCAGCTTGAGGCCAGGCTGGTGTACAGATTGTTTTTCTATAGAATTCTGGCTATAAATGAACATGGATACCTCCTGGAGATGAAGAAATGCTATTAAACCCCATAAAATTATTGATCTTCTGTCCTCTAGTCTGTAAGTGCTAGAAGATATTTTAAAAATATGGCAGAACAAGTTAATGTTGAGGAAAATTCCATTAAATTTTCCTCTTTTAAACTGTTATTAGAGGGCTAGAGAGATGGCTTGTGGTTAAGAATATGTGTTGCTCTTCCAGAAGGCCCTAGTTTGGTTCCCAGTGTCTATGAGGCTTACATCTATCTGTAACATCAGTTCCAGAGGTTCCAGTGCAGGAAAAACATAATCAAACTGGATGTGGCCAGACAAATTTCTCTTCTATAGGAATTTGACGTGGAAGGAGGAGAGAGGAGCATAACCATCTGAGAGTCAGGTCAGACTTGTTTCTGGATCCTCTCTTGGACACACCCTCTGTCTCATGGGCTTTCAGAGGCCTGGACTATGGAGTCTCTGAAACAGGATTCATCCTTTCCTCAGCCTCTAAGAAATGTAACTCTGAAAACAAGTCCATGGCAAAGGAATTCTAGAACTCTATACTCCTGAGGATTTGATGGCCCTAGATTGACCAAGAAAATCGGGAACCCAAGGGTCAGTTATGATTGGTGAAGGAAGATATTTTGAGGGCTGCAGAGTCCCAGCAAGGAGCTGATAGCAAGCCCAAGCAGTTTAATTGAAGAAAACACAAGCAATGGATGTGAAGCATGAACACTTAGCAATTTTAGAAATCTATTACCACACTTTAGCCTGAAAAAACTAGAGAGTGACCCACATTCATGACAAGTTAAAACAAGATTTATTCTCATAGTTCTGCAATTTAGGAGTCTGATACCTTATTTCTCTGGGCCAAAGTCAAAGCGCTGGCAAGTTCTGTAAGACAATATTCCTTTCCTATTCCAGGACAGGTTGTATCCCTTGGTTTGTAGCTGTATCTAACTCCTAAAGCTGATAAACACTTTCAGCAAAGTGCCTGAATACTTCATTAACTCAAATCAGTAACCCTTCTGTATATAAACCAGTTCTGTAGCCTTCAACAAATTTTATTTTTACACCAGTACTGAGCTATAGAAATATAAAGTAGACTACCTCTGTAACTTTCAGTTTTCCAATAAACAGGTTATAAAAATTAAAAATTAATGAAAACAGAGGGAATCTTAATAATTATTTACTCCTATGTCTTACTTAGGGTTTTAGTGCTGTGAACAGACACTATGGCCAAGGCAGCTCTTATAAGGATAACATTCAATTGGGGCTGGCTTACAGATTCAGAGGTTCAGTCTATTGTCATCAAGGTGGGAGCATGGCATCATCCAGGCAGGCATGGTACAGGATGAGCTGAGAGTTCAGATCTTCATCTGAAAGCCTCTAGCAGAATACAAGCATCCAGGCAGCCAGGACAAGGGTATTTAAGCCCATGCCCACAGTGACATACCTACTCCAACCAGAATACACCTAATAAGTGTCACTCCCTGGGCCAAGCATATACAAACCATCATATCCTACATACTGAAAATATAATTTCCATGTATAATCAGTATTTATTAATTAGGTACTTTATACTTGTTATTCAAGGTCTTAAAATCTAGAATATGTTTAGCATTGTACCACTAGCATATTTTAAAATAGTTATTAGTGTGTGAATGCATGATGTGTGTATAAGCACATGTGCCATGGTGCACATGAAGCACATGTAGAGGGTCTTGGACAACTTTGTGGCATTGTTTCTCTAGTTGTACCTCTCCTTCAGGTTTGGTTTTTTTTTTGTTGTTTTTTTTTTTTTTTTTTTTTTTTGACAGTTTTCTCAAACTCAAAGAGATCTGCCTGTCCCTACCTCCTGAGTGCTAGGAATAAAGGCATGTACCACCACACCCGAATTTTCTCCTTCATTCTTTATGTAAATTCTGGGAACCAGACACTGGTTATAAAGGTTATACAGCAAGAACTGCCAGGTCCAGCATGGCCTTAGTAGGGGTGGAATGACTTGGTTCATGCCCACAAGTGTCAATGGCTGCTAAGGGTGTAAGGCTTGTTTGTATATTAATGCACATATTTTCACATTTCTCCTTCAAGGAATATCTTCTCTGTTAGCTTTAGTGATTCCATGGTAGTCAGAGACAGCGTGAGTCCTAGAGGCAAAGGTGTGGCTAATATTTTAGCAAACTAGTAAATGCTATAATCTTCAAGACAGCCCTTAAGGCTATGGGAAAGAACTCTGAAAACATGAGTTCAAAAAAATATAATTTCTCAACTATGCAAAATATAATGATAGTATGAATTATATGAAGGGCTCCACAAATACAAAGAAACAAAAGCAGCTGCTCTGTGAACCAACTTGTCAGAAAGACACTAAGGAAGACAAAGAGTTTAGGAAGCAGTAATCTCAGGAGATCCCACCCAGCTAAATTTTTTGTTTATGCTTACAAAGGCTTGATTATGCTTGGCAGGCTCTGATTATCAGGGTTATACAGCAAGAACTTTACCTGATGAGTCATTTTGCCTACCCCAGGAGAATTACTTTTATGTCATAGAAATGCAACAGTTACTATATTTGGGGTTAGTCTCTCTTACAAAATATTGTAGCATTTATATATGGACCTTTCATTCATGCATTACAATCTCCATTTTCATCACATTAGTTGTGACTACTTTCAAGAGTCCATCATGATTGAGCTTAAGTTGTTGACAGTCCATCAAAGAAGGAGGTAAAGAGTATCATTTCGCTCTCTCTTATGTTTCCAGCCACTCCTCCCAGCCATTTCTATGCAATTTCACTCAACTTGCCTGTTGCTTTTGTAAGACTCTGGCAAGCCTTAGGTACCTGGGACCCTCTGAATGAACCACATGGAACCAGGGATGGATGCGAAAGCAAGAGGAGTTTATTCTTCCAGCATGCTGGGGTCATTCTGTATCCAAAGGAGAGGCAACGCCCCCCAGGTAGCCTGTTCAGCCAGTTTTTATACACTTTTCAGGGGTAGAGTAGAGCAACAGCTACTAGGCACAATGTGATTGGCAGAACAATGTGACTTTTAAACTGATTGGTCCTTAGGGAATGAGGTAGCAAGGGCTTCTCTTATCTGAAGGGGGGTTGTAGGGAGGTGGGGCAATGGTTGGTTCCCTCCCCCCTCCCTAGTCTTCCTGAGGAATGTAATTAGCCTCTCCCTTCCAGAGGGAGGGGTGCTTAGGTGCTCCATGACCTTACTCTTCCAGGAGGGAGCCTGGTGGAGTTTTCCAAAGGCCCTGAACTGACCTCTTCACTTTCAGGGTCTGGGGGAATGGCTAGAGTATAAAGGCTGAGGAAGGTGGACTGATGAGGAAAGGGTTCCATCTATACAATCATAGGGAAGCCATCCTGCATGCTGAGTGAAGACTTTTCCAGTCCACTTGCTTTGGTGCCCATGTATCTGTGGGCAGCCCCTGCTCTGTAAGTAACCCAGTAAACGCATGGATTCCCAAATAGGGGAACTATATTTGCTTTGTCATTAGGACCTTATAAGGAGTGAGTAGACACTTTACATGTCTCTTGGGATGAATTCATGCAGTTTCCTATACATTTTGTAATTTCACCCTATATAAACCTTTGTAGGGAGTTGGATACTGTGCTGTTAGAAATTAAATACAAACACTTTATATACTCAGCACACTCATCTTTCAGAAATCCATCCATCTATGTTTATTTGACTTTGGTTGCTGGATCTGTCTGTGGATGTGAGAACTGACTATACATTTGATACAGCAGAGTATAGTAGGGAAAAAATACAGTGACATACTTTATAAAATGCTATTGGAAGCAGAGAACAACAGCACTTTGAATGCACATAGATGAAGGATCAGTTAACAATCTTTCACAATTAAAAAAAAAGTGTGTGTGTGTGTGGGGGGGGGGGTTTGTAATCCCTAGAGGATCAACCACAAAGTCTTACAAGTCCTAGGCTAGCATTTTACCACTGTTACAGCCACAGTGACCTTCTCTTTTTTGAAAGGAGGTTGGAAAGCACTTCTATTGCTTTTAAATTTTTGTGACGGGGGTCTCTCTATCCTTCACAATTCATCTTTATGAGAAGGGATGACAGATGCTCACTGAATATACCGCATGCATCCCAGTTATCTAGAAGGAGAGGAGCACCAGGGCAGCAGAGAGCCCGGAGAGGCTACGTTAAATGTTCTTTTCCAAAAGAACCTTTTTCAAGCTTGTCAGAAACCATTGTCCTCCACTAGTTTGCTTCTTGCTTCTGTTAGTTTTTTCCTTGCTTATCTTTGTATCTTTTTGTCTGTTTCTTGGTGTTCAGTAATTAGGTTGATGGTGGCAAGATTAACTAGCAATATTTACTAGAAGCAGTTCATATTTTCTTCTGTTTATTTCCATCTTCCACAGACTGTTTCCAGGTAAGGATTAGTTTTTTTCATGTTACTCACATTCCTGCTGCGGAACTTGTGAACAAATGCTGAGTGAACCATGCCTCACTGTTACAGGTGGTCTCCATTACCTTTCCAGTGCAAGAATTAGCCTGTTCTAGCCGTGAAAATGGTAGCTATCTATTTTGTTTCTCTATGTGAAGAAACTTATAGTATGAGAGCCTGGATAGCTCAATTGGTAGAGCATCAGACTTTTAATCTGAGGGTTCAGGGTTCAAGTCCCTGTTCAGGTGTTACTATTAAGACTTTGAATGTTCAACTTGATGTGGTGAGCTTTTATTATGCGCCAGCCAGATAGCAGTTAAGGTAACAGTTTTAAAATTACACTTCCTGAGGAACTTGGTATGGAAAGCTTACAGATCATAGAAAAGCTTCAGTTCCAGGGTAGACTGGTTTTAAAATATTGAAATATTCACTATGTTAAAGTGCAAGATTTAGATTTTCTGTCTTTCCATCTTACAGCTGAGCTCTTTGGCAGATGGGGAGCTCTCTGAGAAACTGTGGCCATGTCTTAAGTGTAATGATAAGCACAAACGTCAGGGCTTACTAGCAAACTCTGTGCTGTGACCAAACACTCAGCCTACTAGAAATAGTGTACGTCGCTACCAGCAACCCTTGCAGTTTAGGCCAACTGGTATTAACAGTGTGACTGACAGAAGAATAGACTATTGGGGTTTTGTTTGATTTTGTTTTTAAAAAATGTTAATTTTCCCTACTAGTCAGAAGATTATAAATTATAGATAATAAAGTCTCTATAAACAATTCTAAGGAGAAAATAAAATAAAAAACCCCAAAACAACCTCTAGAATGAATATGCTCAGCCAAATCAAGGGTCAAGGACAAACTTTGTTTTTAAAATTTATATGTATGAGACTTTGCAAGCGTGTACCACATGTGTGCCTGGTGCCTACAGAAATCAGAAGAGGATGTTGGACCCCCTGGAACTGGAGTATACAGGGAGCCAAGCTTGGATCCTCTGCAAGAGCAACAAGTGCTCTTAACCACTGATGCATCTTTCCAGCCCCTTGTTTGTTTGTCTGTCTGTCTTAAATAATGATGGACAATAGTAGTTCATGGACTATTTAAAGGCAATGTGTGGGGAATAGGATGATGGGTCAGTTAGAAAAAAAATATGATACACATTGTGGGGGTTTGAGTAAGAGTGGCCCCCATAGGCTCATATGCTTCATTCCTAGTTGGTAGAACTCCTTTGGGAAGGATTAGAAAATGTGGTCCTTGCTGGATGAGGTGTGTCACTAGGGGTGGGTTTTTAGGTTTTAAAAAGCCCACACCAGGTCTCTCTCTGATACATCAAGCTGAGGATCAAGATGCAAGCTGGTAGGTGTGTCCCAGTGCCATGTCTGCCTGCCTGCTGCCTTGTTCCTACATGATGCTCATGAATTTTTCCTCCAAAACTGTAGGCAACCCCCAATTAAATGCTTTCTTTTATAAGTTGCCGTGGTCATGGTGTCTCTTCATAGAGATAGGAAATTAAATATATGCAGAAGAAAATGAAATATCACAATGAAACCATTACATTGTATGGGTAACAATAATTTAAATGAAAAATAAAAATAAAATTAGTGATGCCAAAGATATTGATTCTTCATAGGTATGAAAGTGATTATTTACCTAAATTTTAGACTGCTGTTTAAAAATAAATTCAAAATTGATCATAGGTTTAAAGTAAAAATACAAAATTGTAAAAATTTTAGGAAAAAACAAAGAGTGAAAGAAAAAAAGTAAAAAAGAATAGTTCTACAAAGTAAAGAGTTCTCAGGCTTAGCATCAAAGGCAGAACATAAGTGAAAAATGATTAACTGTAGGTCATCAAAATTAAAGACGTACTCTAGAGACTGTTAAATACATCAAAAGGCAGGATACAAGTTGGAGAAAGAATGACAAGCCATTATATAACAGCAGATTCATACTGAGAACACCCAAAGAACCCTTACTGTTAAAACAACAACCCAGTTAGAACAGGCAAAAGACTCACTGACTAGGAAACACAAGGGGGAAGTCAGAAGAGGCCCAACATCACCAGTTTGAGAACTGTCCATAAAATAACAAATGGTAGGCTGTAAAAACACAGAGACCTGGGTCTCTTATATGGTACTCATTTAAAATGTAAAATGGTATAGGCATTTAAAAAAAAAACACTGATGGTGTCTTTTTAAAAAATTTTTTTATTTTAATCTTGTGTTTAAGAGTGCTTACCTTGGGGTGGGGGTGCTGGAGAGCCGACTCAGCGGTTAAGAGCACTGGCTGCACTTCCAGAGGTCCTGAGTTCAATTATCTATAATCTGAGACCCTCTTCTGGCATGCAGGTGTACATGCAGATAGTCACTCATACAGATAAAATCAATAAATCTTAAAAAAATAAAAAGTTTGCCTGAATGCTATGCTTTCTCTCTCTCTCTCTCTCTCTCTCTCTCTCTCTCTCTCTCTCTCTCTCTCTCTCTCTCTCTCTCTCTGTGTGTGTTATCAAAAAGACCTTAAAAGGACTTCAATTCTCATGGAACTGGAGCTACCCATACCATGGCTCATAATCATAGGCAAGTCTAGTTTTAGATCTGATGCTGAGTATGGAGGCACCAGGCATGCGCATGATCACACATATGCATGCAGGCAACATACCTGCACATAGAAAATTGAAAGTAATAAAAATATCTCAAAACAAAACAGATTTAAAAACAGATTAGGAGTCTCTGAGGGAATTAACAATGCCTGGTGGTATGAACACAGCCCATCCATAATGACCACCGGTCCTCTGTTTTGGGAAGGTTAGTATGTTTCATGCATCATCTGACTCTAGGAAGACCTTCTGTTTCAATTATCATTCTATATGTGACAGTATCTTTCGAACCATCTTGTACCTCCAAAGTAAATGACATAAAATAATATTGTAATGGTCATAACGGATATATTTATATTAAAAAAACTTTTTAAAAATCTTTGCAGAGCAGTGATGGTGCACGCCTTTAATCCCAGCACTAAGGAGGCAGAGACATGTAGAGCTCTGGGAATTGGAGATGAGCTTGGTGTACAGAGTGAGTACTACACCACCTGAGATTACATGAGGTCCTATTTCAAATAAATTATTTGAAAAATAATTTAAAATTATGTGTGTGTGTGTTTGTGTCTACACATGTCCCAGTGTCCTTGAAATTCGAACTGTAGTATATTATCTTCTGAAGCTGGAGTTGTAAGGCGGTTGTGAGCCTGAGGATATAGGTGCTAGAAACTCAATCAGGGTCTTTTGCAAGGGCCACAAGGGCTGTTACTGTGGTGCTTTCTCTTTAACCTTCACAACTGATATGTTAATAAAAGAAATGGAATATACTAGTAATAGGATGCCCGGTGTTGGTGGTGGTGCAAGCCTTCAGTCCTCACAGGAACTGCCTCTCAGATTTCCAGGACAGCCAGGGCTGCACATGGAAACCTTGTCTCGAAAAACCAACAAACGAAACAAAAACAAATTAAAAATACTAATAGGGAAGAGAGTAAACTCCATTTGTAAAATATTACTTGTTGAAGGCGCTGGGAGAAGGCTTGTTGGCTATAACGGCTTTTGGATTTCACCAACCACACGGTGTCTCACAACTTCCTGTGGTCAAAAACCTCTTCTGACCAGCACCAGGCATGAATATGATTCACATACATACATACATAAAGAAATCAAAAACATTTAGAAGAAAATATTACTTGATGGGCTTGGCATCTCTGACTTTCATATACATGCAGATAAATATTTGTGTATTGTGATTTAATGTCTTTGTGACTGTTGCAGTCAGAAAAACTTGAAAGTAGGTTCGGTTATGTATGAGTACTTTGCCTGCATGTATGCCTGCACACCTAAAGAGGGCATCAGATCCATTATAAATGTTTGTAAACTACCATGTGGTTACTGGCAATTAAACTAAGAACTAGTGCTATTAACGGCTCAGCCATCTTTTCAGTCCCAAGATTTGCCTTTGAGTAAATAAATCTGAAGAATTCTCTTGAGATGTCAGAGACCTGAGGGGATAGGACAGATGTGACAACCAAATTTTGCTATCTTTGGGTTCAGAACAACTCTAGAGACACAGACTGCTTACCTGTTTGCCTGTCTGATTCTGTCTCTGGCTTCTCCTTCCCATTTTTGACAGACATAGCAGAAGTCAAGCACATGATATCTAGTGCTGGCTTGAGGAAATCTTCCCAGACAGAAAACCTCAAGGCCCGGAGGTTTCCAGCAGAGACTGTCTACTAAAGGAGAACCTCAAAGTGGCTTCAAAAAGACCAGGGTGTTTACTTGGTTCCACCAGGGGGCGCTCGTTCCCCGCAGTGGGGAGGCCTCGCAGGGCGGAGTCGGAGGATTTTGTCCTGTTTTCCATTACCCGTGAAGCAGAATCCGATTTTATTGGGTGCGTGGAAAAGCAATGGTGAGTAAAATAAACTAAAACAACAAATAAAAATAAGATGAAATAAAATAGTAGCTTAAAAGTGACCTCCCGTCTCCCACCGCTAGAGATCGAGGCTCTCACGCTTCTAGAGGCGCGTGGCGGGCAGGCAGGGACTGTTATCCACAGACTTCCTGAAAGCCCTGGCCCCAAACAGAAGCCAAAGCAAGAGGAAGGACCTATCTGTTAGCTTATCTTCTATTTCTTTGTCTTTGTCGAAACTATTCCACAGGCAATCCGATCGAAATTGCCCTAGCTATGCACCCATTTGAATCGGGAATTTGATTTTTGGTTTTTTGGGTTTGTTTGTTTGTAAACTCTGTGCCCGTGAGACCAAATGAAAACTTTTTTAAGCATAGCATTCGCCTACGAGACTTGAGCAGAAACTAGTGAGGAGGCTGTATGGTTCTGTACCCTGGCGCGCAGACAGGGAGGAGGCTGGGAGTAAGTTAGTAGTGAAACTCCAATTTGTATAGTGGAGAGAGTCGGGGAAAACCAAACTAAACCAAACAAAAAACCATCACAAATATAAAAAAAAAAAAAAAAAAAAAAAAAAAAGAATAGGAACGCAAAAAGGATAATGTTCACCATTAGAGAATAAAAGAGCAACAGACCAAATGTGTTAGCAGAGTGGCGCAGCGGAAGCGTGCTGGGCCCATAACCCAGAGGTCGATGGATCGAAACCATCCTCTGCTATCAGATATTTTGCGAAGTACCAGTCATAACTGGCGACACTGGGAAGTCAGACTAGATTTTATTTAAACAAAGCTATATTAAATAACATTGAACTCTTCCGATTTTATAGGCTCTCCTCTCAGTTTCCTAGCAACATTCACCTACGGTAGATACTTTCAGAAGTCTTCTGATCTGCTCTTGTATACCGTGTATGTAGTTTCTTTCCTTTCTACTGCCCAGCAAACTAGATCCCAAACATTCACTCAACCATGTTCACCCAGGAGATAACACATTCTGTGTATTTTTGATACAACTCTTATTAATGGTTTGCTTTTTCTTAAATTTTATCTGAAAATAAAAAACACAACTTTACTGTTCTCAACTAGTTGCTTTCCACTTCCCATCCGTTTGTTCTCTCTCTCTCTCTCTCTCTCTCTCTCTCTCTCTCTCTCTCTCTCTCTCTCTCTCACACACACACACACACACACACACACACACACAGTTCTTTGTAGGTGCTAAGTGGACAGGCACATATTGAGGATTTTTAGGTATTTACTGAGGACAGTCACTTGCCTCCTCCTCATAAACATGATACAAAACTGTAGGTAAATAAAAAACTTTGTGTTGACATTTACAGTTATTGTAAATGTCTTACAAACTTTCAGACTTCCTGAAAACAGAATGACATCCCACAAAAATGAGCACCAAATCCTTTGGAATTTTAGGCACCTCTTTAGCTATTTTTCCAGAATCCAAAATGAGTGCATTTGTAGTATTATTACATGGCAATCGTGGTATTTGTTACACACATTTCTGGGTCTCTTATAGGGACTTTATGGTTTGCTTGGTAGCGTTCTAAACTGAATTTGGGATTCAGAGGTTCAAACTCACACCCAGATGTACTGAATTTCCTTATAAGTTGTCTGTCACGTTTATATACCTGACAATAAATATTCAAGAAACTATACATTAAATGTCCCATGAACTCTTGAATGTGACTTAAAAGGTTGTTTCTGAAATCTAGAGTCCTCCTGGAAGATGGTGTTTTGCTTGTGGAAGAGATGTGGAACACTGGTGGCCAGGGGCTAGATCTGGAAGATGGTCTCTAAGACTGTGCGCAATGGCCGATCTGTACCTGCTGGTGCTCCTGCCCCTGCTCACTTTTCTACTTAATGTGGGAATGAACAGTAGCGTGGCAAGAGAACCCCTCATTCTGGAGTCTGTTTGAAGCATCAGACAGCTTAGAATCATGCTTTCCAGCACAATTGACATTTGTTTTGATGGTTGCCAACACAGAGACAAAATTAATTTTATGTAGAAATATTTTCAAATAAAATGTGGAAGTAAACAGGCATGGTGGCTGCTGTACGCCATTAATTCTATTAAGAGACAGAGGCAGGTGGATCTCTGACTTGAGGACAGACTGGTCTCCACAGGAAGTTGGAGGCCAGCAAGGGCTGCATAATGACACTTCTGAAAAACGAAAGAAACTTAGATAGCAATAGGCCAGACTGAAGGCTTGAATATATATGACTTGAGGAGTGGCTCCGCCATCTCCTGACGTTTTCCAGGAATTTCACAAATAAAACCACTAAGTTCACAGAGTCAGTAACCTAATATCATGGATTCCTGTCGCCTATTGTTCCTTATCAATGGCAATCTTGTTAGTTGCCTCCCAGGAACCGCCTCATGATTTTATTTAAATTCCTTAGTAACTTTTTAAAGATAACTTTATAACTCATCTGAATCATATTTATGAATGCCCATAAAGGACAAGGAGGTGCAATTCAGAGAAGCTCATAGCTCTCATCTGCCTTGCTAGCCTCTCCCCCCCGCCCCTGACCCACATACAAAGTCTCTCATTATCTTAATCACTTTGTTTAAAGTTCTGTAGTGTCTTGATGTGCCAGAGTGGGTTGGTACCAGGGAGGCCTCCCTCTTCTCAGAGAAGAAGGGGGACGTGAAGGGGCCGTACAAGGTGGGGTGTGGGCTGGGAGCAGTTGGGATGAAAAGTGAGTGAATAAATAAACGGAGAAAAAAAAGATAAAAGAAGAGTTAGCAATAAACCTCAAATAAATGAACCACCCTATATTTGACCTGAATGCCAATATGCACATGCACCTGCCCTCCCCACCCCCAACACATACACACTTATACGGTGGAGGGAATATTGTAGGTATTCCCAAAAAGCTGAGACAAAGTTGCTAAACTTCTGTTCCTTAGCCAGGTTCTCAGGGAGGGAGGTTCACATATATTAGGCCACTAAGAATCTCCAAACACTGTTTCATATTCACAGCATTTGGAGCCAATAAGAATAAAAACCTGTCAAAGTTTAAAAACAAACAAAAAACCTCTGTGCTGAAAATGTCTTTCAACAGGCTCCTGACAGGTCTCATATATGTGGCTCAAAGACACACTGAAATGGATGATTGGGTGTAAGAAATTTAAGAGCTATTAACACTGTGCATTCAGGTTCTAGGATTCCCTAGTAGGAGACAGGGAAGGAGAAGGGGAGTGAGAATGTGTTGCCACTAACATCCCTTCTATTAGCTAGAGATTGATAGACAAAGTCTCAGAGATAGTTAATGGCTAGAACTCACTATCAGACCAGGGATCACCTGAGGATGGTGTGTCTGTTGGTCTCCGTGAGAGAACTCATACAGATATTGTGGCTGAGCAGCATTCTGATCTAATGTCACATTCCTAGCTGCCAAAGACCAGCTTTGACTCCATAGGGTTAAATCAAGGCAGATAGCAAGGAGTTGTGTTGGTGGGGGTGGGGGGTGGGGAGTGGGAGGGTGGTCAGTTCTCAGAGCAGCTAGCTGGGGGCCAGACTAGACAGTAATGGGGGTGGAAGTGGGGGCAGGGGCTGCTGCCTATGCAGCCAGCAAGAAGATAAAGGAGGGAAATCACACACACACACACACACACACACACACACACACACACACACACAATGGTTGAAGCAGAAAACAAGCTCCAGTGCTTTATTTTTTTCTCTTAACCCTCTTTTATACCTCTTAAGACAAAGTTTTCCTTTTAGAAAGAACATTACCTCATAGCCACAAGTTACACATTTTCTAGAGACAGTTCCCACAAAACCATATTCTTCAAAAACAAGTTAAAATCATTACACGAGGAAATTAGAACAGGTTATTATGTATTTCTTGTATGACACATATTTATCAGCATCTATCTTACATCTTATTTTTGAAGTTGGATCAGCTAGGCTGGCTAATTATCTGTTTTCTGTTCTTATATTCATAATAGAATTATTGCTCTTTATTATAACATTATTTCCTGGCGCACACCGAAAACCTGTTACCTCGTCTCTAGATCAAAGATGAAGGAACTCAGGCCTGTTCGCGTATATGCTTACTTTGTTTGTTAGCTCGACCCAAGCCTATTCTTCCCTCCTCTACAATTAAGTACTTGGAATGCATGAATGCTCACTGTAGTCGTTTCTCTAACTCAGCAACTGTCAGGAAAGGGCACACTTTATTCTTGATTCTAACTGAAAACTTTCTATCAACTGCCTTAACTTTCAAACTTTGACTTCCTATCAATTATCCTAGCTTCCCAAAATTATTTAATCAAGCTAACTTCCTAATACAACTTAAATCAATTCAGGAATTCCACACAATCATTAATTCATCTAGACAGCTTTATCTCAAGAACTTTCATCTTTATATTGATCTGCAGGAAACTTGCCCAACAGAGTGGGCTGTCACCCAGGAAGTAATCATACCAAGTTATAAGCAGTGAGGGTCTCCCAGTGTCCACTCACACCAAGCCAAATAAAGGAACAATAACAAACCCGAGCAGGCACAGCAGAAGGAAGAAGCAGTCCTGGGACAAAGTCTCTGGGTTCATGCCGCATCACAGCCGAGCAGGACCGTGGGTGACGGGCAGTCTCTGGGGAGCTCACTTGCCCACTTTAGCTCTTCCTTCATAGTATCTGCTACCGAGCCTTTTTATTATAAGAAGGGATCCTGGTTCTGCCTGGTGGGATTGTCCCTGCTATGTTCTTCTCTACCTGTAGAATTAATAGCTCCTCAGCTAAACTTCTTAGCCCCAACAATCTACCTCAGTGTCCCCTTGAATCCTATACCCAAGACCTTTCAACTCTAACTTTGCTTCATACTGGCCTGGCCGGAAATTCTTTTCTGTGGTGAAGTCAAAGATCCAGCCTTACCTGGATGGAGGTCTCTGAAAGGGAACTGTTGACTTGGCTTTGTTTTGTTTTGTTTTGGGTTTTTGCCCCTGTCTCTGCTGGAAATAGACCCTGAGTTCAGATATTACACAGACTTCCAAAATGGCTCTCATGACTTCAACCTTTTCCTTGCCATTGTTGCTCAGTTTGATTCTTTTAAGACAGGTAGAATGTAGCCCAGGCTAGTGCACCATGAATGATCTTAAAAATAAATTATTTTTTCGATGTATGGGTGTCTTGCCTAAATGATTTTGTATCTATATCTGTGCATCATCTCACATGAGCCTGGTGCCCTCAGAAGCCAGAAGAGGACATCAGACCCCCCTGGAAACTAGAGTTAGAGATGATTGTAAACCTACATCTTCTGGAAGAGAAGCTGGTGCTCTTTGCAACTGGGCTATCTCAGCAGGCCCCAGAATGTCTTAAATGTCTGACTTTTCTGCCTATTCTGTGACTGCAGGGATGTGCCAATAAGTTTAACCTATACTTGTTTTAATTTTGACATTTCCCAAGATATGTGGTGGTGGTACAGTGTGTTTTAATATGCATATCCTTAATTAACAATGAAACTGAGTATCTTTTCTTGTTTACCGACGTCTGGACAGTTTTCTTTCAAATTGCTGTGCCTTTTCTACTAGTGCCAATTGTAAAAAAACTTCCATATGTTAAGATCCTTAATAAGAAACTTGTAGCAGCTAAAACTTAACCCACTCTGTAGTTTGACTTGCAATTCTCTTTAATGTCTTATGAAACAGAATATTATTTTAAAACATAACCAAAAATAGAAATATTTTCAAAGTATCAGGATTTTCCTTAATAGTTAGCATACTTAGTATCCTGTTTAAGAAATTTTGCCTAAATTGTGATGGGAAGATATTCTTTCATGCTAATTTCTGCAAGTTTTATTGTTCCATCTTTTACACATTGATTTTTATTTATGTAAAATAAAGGACTTGATTTATTTTTCTCCTGAGAAGTGTTCAAAGAATACAATAATATTTATTGGAAAGATTGCCTGGGTTCTCATTGTTGTCTGGTACCATCTTTTTTCAAAAATTGTCTCCACAATTTTTCATTCTGTTTCTGTGCACTTGGCTTGATTAGTGTGGTTGATATATATATTCATGTTTCATGGTCTCTTAATTACTTCTTTTAAGCCAGAATGGATATAGAAATTGATGACAAAATGAATACTATAAAATTGCTGCATCTTTTTAAGTTAAACAATGTAGTTCTAAACCCCTTTTATAAGGTGTTAAAGAAATTTCAGTGCAGCTGGACATAGTGGTACACACTTATTATCCCATGATTTGTGAGGCTGAGGCAAGATCATTACAAGCTTGAGACCACTCTGAGCTACACAGTAGTGTAGTCTACACTGAGTTCCAGGACATCCAGGGCTACATAGAGAAACTCTATTAAAAAAAAGATAACAATAACACACACACACACACACACACACACACACACACACACCATTTAGCTGTTACTTTTCTGTTCTCTCCTTTATTCTTTCTTCTGCCCCAGTCTTAAGCAACCAGCAATCATTCTGGTGGATTTGCATATTCTGTTTCATTACATGTGTGGAGAACTCCTACAGTTGTTCATTGTCAATACATACATTGTAAATACATCTTATGTCTCATTCAGTCACCCTCATTCAAGTTTTAGTTCACCTTCATCCCCAGTTCCTCTATACAATGGTCTCTTGGGGACACTTCAGAGTTGGATACATCTCTCTTTATTTGTACCGTTTACATGCTAGGGGAATCGCAGTGTGATCTTCTAGAACTGTTTAATGTTTGTAGATGTTCTATTGTTGATACATAGATGTTCATAATTTCTATATTTTCTGAATATCTTCTAGTAGTTTTGTGTATGTGTGGGGTACATTCGTGTGTTCACGTAGAGGTTCTCCGCTTGTTAAAAATTACATTTCATGTATACAGTGTGTGTGTGTGTGTGTGTGTGTGTGTGTGTATGCTATTGCTATATTGTGTGTTTGGAGCTCAGCAGACAGCTTGTGGGAGTTAGTTTGCTCCTTCCACAAGCTTTTCCTTTTCCTGCCATGGTGCAAGTCAAACAGGTTACAAATCCTGGCTTTACCCCCTGAAAGTACGATCCTGGGTTTGGCCACGAAGAGGCCTTGATAGAACTCACAGAAGTTACCTCAGTAGGCTGCTGCCTTCCCCATTGACATGATACAATGCCCTATAGCCTGGCCTAAACAGTTCCGTCGTCGTGCTCTCTTGTTCTGTGCTCTCTCGAGCACATCCATTCGTCCCCTCACCAAAGTACGGTGAAGGGAATCAAATCACCCAGGGTCGCTCCCAGCTCAGAGTTTGGGGAACTGGGACGCACACCGATGAGCATCCAGGTCCAAGGCCGGGTCCTGCCTGGATGCTGGACACCGATCCCCCTTGAGCTCTGCTGGTGTGGCGTTCAGACCGCAGACCCCAGAGCGGGCTGACGTGCTTGCCGAGGCCCGCGTGTCACCAGCTCCCCGGTTCCCTCGCGCTTTCCAGGCGCTCGTGGCCCAACCGTCACTCGAGCAGCGGATGCTTGGATTTGGCCACCTCCGCCGAGGTCTGAAACATCAGAAGTTGAAACGGGGCGAGAAGTCACCTCCCGCCCGTGCCTCTCAGCATGGGCAGCTACCTGGGCAAAGCGGGATCCTCGCCGCGGTCCCCAGCTCAGGGACGCGCAGACGCACGGGAGAAGCCTGCGACCCACCGACCCGCTAGGCCCCTCTACCAGGTCCACCGTGTGCAGCATGTCCACCGCGCCCAGCCCGCCCGGAGACACAGGCCGGCTCGGAGGCCGCCCAACTGGGATCCTGCCAACCCTGCGGCTTTCGTCAGTGAGGCCTGGAGGCGCTTCCCCATGAAGAGACCACAGAATCCCATCATGGGCTCTCTTCCTTCAGACTGGTGGGAAAGTTACCTGAAGCGTAATATTTGGTCCCTTCGTCACCCTCGGGCCACATGGAGTCCGGTGACAGTCAAGATCTCGCCTCCAGAGCGGAGACCACGGCCTTTGTTCCCAGCCTCAAGAGTGGTGAACTCCGCGGGACCTTCCGAGGAGCCACCAGGCCCCTGTGGGAAGGACCCGGTGCTGAGGGCCCTCCTCGAGTGCAGGAAGGGCAGAGTCAGGTGGGAAGAGCCACTGTTCCCTGACAGCTCCGACAGTCAAAGGAATTCGGCCACCGTTTGGTCTGCCTTTAGGCCCCTGTTGAAAAGTGGAGCCACTGTTTCGTTTGTGGCCAGGCCTGGGTCTCTGAAAAGGAGCCTCCATGCCCAGAGCTCAGATCATATATGTAAGAGGTCCAGTTGCTCCTCCGTGGCCCTCTTGGCCAGCATACACACCCGAGGCCCCCCCAGCACGAAAAGAAATGCTATTACCAGCTCTTACAGTTCTTCTAGAGATCTCTCAGAATCTTGGAAGAGACATTTTTCCAGGACAACAGTCCAGACTCCAGAATGGCCATTGAAAACGACAGGAAAGAGTCCTAATTCTCACCTCTTAGTGACACCCAGCAGCTCTGGACAGCTAAATGAAAAGATTCCTCTACTGCAATCTAGTCCTAGGGACCTGCTGACTCTACCTTACCAGCAAGGTCCTGTTGTCACGGAAGAGGACCCACCATTAGAGGGGCAAGCTGTGCAGAGCAACCAAACCACAGAAGCTACAACTGGGGCAGCTATAGACCCTGTTTCAGAGATCAGGGCTGGTATTCAGCCTTCCTTGTCTCTCAGTCGGTCTTCTTCTGAAACAGTACTTAGTACCCACGAGAACCCTCAGCTGGAAAACTTAAAGAATATGCCTGACTCACGTGGGTGCTCACAGTTAGAGCACATTCAAGGCATCTCTTCAGACTCAAAGCCCTCAGTTGCTTCCATCCAGGCGTCTCCAAGCTCTCCCACCACACCAGTCACTGATTCTACCTGGCCATCTTCAATCCCTCAGGCTCACAGGTCTGCTGTGCCCCCACACTCATCTGTCATTATCCCCTCAGCACCTACCACACAAAGCGCTTTGGTTGGGGTGGTGAGTAACCCAATTCTCCATCTTCCTGCATCTGCCCTTCCTATGGAGACTTCTCCTCACTTGGCATTAAGACCTGTTTGGGGGCCTGTGCACAGTACTGAGGTTAGAACTGCCTCCTCATACTCCAGAATTTCTGTCATGGCTAAGGCATCTTCAAGCTCTTCTCTCTCCACAACTCCAGGTATCTTAAGGCCCACCTTCAAGCCCATCTTTGGCAGTATAGAACCGCTTAAATCTATGTCCGAGACAGTTCCTGTGTCTGCCAGTCAGCCCTCACCTTCACTGAGTTCTGATTCTACCCATCTTTTCCACAGCCTAGTTAGCACAGCCCCCTGTGTGGTGACATCTGCCATTCCAGCCAGCACATCCAAAGACCCTGGTGTGGATTTGAACATAGTGACCAGCACCATGGGCACCTCTCGCTCTGTCCCTTCTTGCGAGACTTTCCTGCTTGGAGCTTCCCAGGACTTTCCTTCAGCCACTGATTTGATTTTCCCTTCCCAAGAGCCCACGATTCCCTCTGTACACACGGTCACTATCTTTAGCCAGGTTCTTACTAGTGCCATCAAGATATCCCCTCTTAGAAGCACTGATAAACGGAAGGGGGTGAGCAGCCCTCTGGCAACTTTGGGCTTATCATCCACAAACCAGCCTCCAGTGACCTCAAGCGTCTCCAATGTGACTTCAGCACTCACAGCATCTTTGGGGTCAAGCCCAAAGCGACTTTTTCCACCATCCCAAAGAAATACTTCTCAACCTTCACCAGGGGCCATAGATGGGCTAAAGCAATCTTCTCTCCAACTAGCCCCTGCCCAAAGCTTCAGTACCTCTTTCCTTTCAGAGAACTCAGGTGTGTCCCCAGCCCAGATGTTACCACCTGCTCAACTGGTCTTTAGCAAGACCACACAGCCAGCTTGTGGGGGGCTAACATCTTCAGCTCCCATCATCCACACTCCTGCCACCAGCCAGCCAGGCTGTGGCAACACTCTGGCTGGGTTTCCATTCAGCAAAGCTAGTTCTACTGCCCTTAGGGTTGTCAGGCAGAACCATCAGAGTGGGACCTATAGTTCAGCATTTGGCAGCACAGCCCCGAGACCTTTTGCATTTGGAGGATTAGTGACCCCTATGGATTGTGGGGAGCCTGAGGTCATTGTAGCTGCCCCACAAAGGAACATTTCTGGAGCAAGACAGAATGTGACCCCAAGCACCCTAGCTCCCTTTGTGCAATGCTGGAACCAGAGCATGCAGGGCCCCCCTAACCAGATCACACCTTTGGCTGGCATTCCTGCAAGAAAGACCATGGCTGGGGCTCCCTCCCTTGTCCCCTTTGCTCAGAGTACCCCTGTACCTGGAGCAATTAAGGCAGGTAGCAGTCTTGGCTCTGGGATGTCCTCTCCAACTGTGCAGGGTTCTGTGGGGAGAGATCTGTTCAGATCACTGGAACCTTCCTTCTGTATTGGTACAAAATCAAAGACCCTTAGGAACCGGGAGCCAGGGCGCTCCCGAAAGCATCACACTTACAAGAAGTAGCCACTCTCTCTGTCACACTGCAACAAAGAGCCTCGCTCTCTTCCAACTCTCTCTCTGTAACAAACATGTCCAAGACCCAAAGTGAAAGCTGTAGGTGTTCCCTCTGTGTGTCATAATCTAAGTCTTCCAAGAAGGCAGACCACCAATGTGTCATCAAGCGCTGGCAGAGAATGGGGCTGCACAAGACTAAAACCACAGGAGCAGAGTAGAAACTTTGACTTCCTTTCCACCCACTCCTCTCTGTGAGCTCCACAGGGGCTCAGCCTCCCATTTGAATAATGGCCATGGCAGAAAGATAACAAGCATCTTTTTTTTTTGGGGGGGGGGGGGATAGATAGGTTGATTCTACATCTTAGCCTCTCTGTATTGGGCTCTAAGAAGTGCTTGCCTACCTTTAACCTTACAGAGACACCAAGTTCTCAGTTCTCAGTGCTTGTTCCTCCGGGGCTTCCTGGGAGTGTTTGGGTGTGATCTGATCTGTCTCCATTCTATTCTTGAGGATCAAGGCTATCTCTGAGGATTTCCCTCTTTGCTCCACCTTCTCTATAAAGTTGCTCCAATCTTTTCCCAAAAAGGTAGTGGCTTAGTCCCATCCTTCTTTAGGTCAATTTAATGTACAAGACTAACTAATGAAGATTCAGCCTGTCAGATCTGAAAGAAAGGTCATCCCTCAGTACAGGAAGGGAAGGCTCTTGGCGAGTTCCCTCCAGGATCAAAGCAGGCCCATCCCTCTTTTCTATCCACTAGTTTCTCCACTTGCTGCCCTCCACTTGGCCTTCACGGGAGACTTCATCTTCTCACTCTTGGTTTCTGGTGTATGTGGTTGTTGGGTTTGGAGGAAGAATGATCTGTAGGAGTGGTGTGAAGTTGGCAAAGCAAAACTTCAATTGCATAAAAGTCCACCTGCAGCTTGACTGATGGGACTGACTAGCACTGCTTCAGGTTGCAAGGCTGACTCACTCTAGGTGCACAGCTGCAGTGTGACCTTAAAGGATGGATTATCAGGGAGCCGAAAGGCAGGGGAGAAAGATGGCCAGGATGCTGAAACCTTCTTTCTTGTTTTCTACACCATAAACCATACTAGGAACTGCAAATGCCCAAGTTGAGAAAACAAAACTTACATTTCATTTTTACTTTCTTTTTATTGGTGCTTCATCAAATCAACCCTTTCAATATTCACATCTTTCTCCTAGAGGATCAGCAGGGCATGAAACCCTTAGGCCAAGCAACAAAGCATGGAAAGGTGAAAACACCAGGCATCTAAGCTGACTCCAGCTCTCAGGCCAGTAGGAAGTGCATGTGTAAGCTGGATATCTTCCTTGGCACTTCTTAGCACCTCCACACACGAAGGCATACATGCTTCTTTGGGTACATTTATTACATATTTTTTTATTTTATTTTATTTTATTTTATGGGTACCTTGAAGAAAATCTAATTGAAAAAGTAATCGGCCTTAAATTGAATGATGAAATAAAAATATATTGTTGGAAAAAAAAGTCTATGATACAGGAATTACTGTCAAGCTCATATAGGTAACAGAGCAGAAAAAAAATATTAACAAATATGCCTGAAGCCACTTAGAAAAGACTAGATTTGAACTCTAGTGATTGCAGATGTGACTATTTCTCACTCTCTAATCACCAAAGTTAGAACTGCCTGACTCCAAATATCTATGGTAGTTGGCATTCATCTGTCTGTTTGTTTATTTGTGTCTATGTGAGCTATTGGAGCTTGAATCTAGGACCTCACAAACGCAAGTACTTGACCATTTAGTTACATTCTTAGTCCTGTTTCAACTTTAAGGGGTTTCCATATTATGGCTGCATAATGTGTGCACTGCCACATGTGTCGGTGTCACACGATCAAGGTCAGGGGATTGCCTTGATGAGCTTCTCTCCCTCTCCCATGTGGGGTCCAGGTTTTAGGGACTGAGCTCCTATCACCAGACTTGTGTGGCAAGTGCCTTAACCCATGGAGTCCAGTTTCAACTTTTAAAGACACTCCCATGGTTGATATCTTGCTGAAAGAGGACAGAAAGAAAACTAGACACTACCCTCTGCTCTTTACATTGTATAGAGATAGTGTATGACTTGCATAGTTCTTGGTCCTGGTCATTCAGTGGTCAAGAACAATTCCTATTTAGGGCAATAGGAATTTAGTATAGAATTGCTAAACAGCTGATGATTCTAACACAAGGGACAAGGGCCTAGAAATGAGAGTGGACAGAGGATTATCTTGACCATGGCTGACACTAAACTTGAACTCTGCCTGTCTGCATTGTAACAAGATGGATAATCTTATTGCAGGCTAACCACAAACCATGTGCTCAGACAGGAAAGGAAGGTCATTAAGATGTATTTAGATATCTTCCAAAACAGTCATGTTTAGATAGCCATGGTGAGCAGAAAAAAGTGGACATGACTGTAACCCGTACGATATATAATGCAGACAGCATCCTGAATACAATAGGTAGCTGTGAAAATAGACTGAGCAGCATAGAAGCAGGTCTATACTTGAATTTTAAATTACTCTGGCTGTTCTGTGAGGAGAAAATAAAATAGGAAAAGACTGGGTACTTAAGGGTGTTTGTAAGAGACTTTTGGGGTAGCAGAAACACTAAAAACTGTAAGATGGGGAGGGGTGGGGAGTGGTAGTAGAATGTCTTCCTAGAATGCATGAAGCCATGGATTTTATCCCCAGCACTGAAGAACTACTTGCAGTAGCATACATCTATAACCCCAGCACTGCAGAGGAGAGCAGAAGTTCAAGGCCATTCATTCCCCTAGGGTTGCGATATTCAGAACTTTGTTGAAAGGAAGAAAGGAAGGAAGGAAGGAAGAAAGAAAGGAAGAAATAGAAAGAAAGAAAAGAAGGAAGAGAAAATCCAAAGTGAGGATAGGTTATGCAGCCAAATTTGGGAAAAGGCTCTGACTGGGATTTCCTCAGTTGGTCCCTAGAGTATAGGCTGTTTCCTTTCTAATGCTTGAATTGTATTAGATGCAATTAGAATTGCAAAGCTCATCCTCACCTCTCAGGGTTCAACCAACCCTCTTACATGACAGTGCCTGTAGCCAGAAGACAGCTGGGGTATCCTGGGTTACCTTAAGAAAACACAATAAGGTAAAAAGAATTGGCTCTTGAATTTTCTGGATTTGATTTCCCAAAGGCTTAAATTGAGTTGCAGAAAAGCATAAAGTTTGGAGACAGTGAGATATCCAGGAAATGAAAAAGATTCTGGAGGAGCAAGCAATTAAAAGTGGTCAGGGGCTGGCAGGATGTCTCAGTGGGTAAAGGCACTGACTGCTAAGCCTGACAACTGTAATTCGATCCCCAAGACCCACTTGTTAAAAGGAGAAAACTATTGAGTTATAGTGTCAGAAGCCCAGCACACAGAGAGGCAGGCTGATCTACAGAATGAGTTCTAGGACAGCTACATAATGAGACCTTGTTAGAGAGTTAGAGGGGGAGGTGGAGGTGGAGGTGGAGGTGGAGGTGGAGGTGGAGGTGGAGGTGGAGGTGGAGGTGGAGGTGGAGGTGGAGGTGGTCATGTGGAGGTGGTCATGTGGAGGTGGTCATGTGGAGGTGTGGAGGTGTAGAGGTGTGGAGATGGAGGTAGAGGAGGTGGAGGTAGAGGAGGAAGAGGTGGAGAGGGAGAGGGAGAGAGAGAGCAATAATTGTCCAATATATGCCCACAGTACTACATACAAAATGATTAAATACAATAAAATTTAAAAAGAAAAAAGAAAAGGAGATGGATCCCAAGGAATCAGCAAGTCTCTAAGACAGAAATTAGGGTGCAAAGGACCTGAGCCAGCCCATGAGAAATTTTGTATCACTTCAGTGTCTTCAGAGAAAGACAAGTATTAAGCAATCCTTGCAGTCCTATAGTGTAAAGTTCAGTTTCTTGATCACTAACATCATCTGTGAAGAGTACGTGGTTTGATTTTTCCCAATTTCTAAAAGTAGAAATTAATTGAGCTTCAGAAAACTAAGGAATGTTCTTGTTTAACTGAGGTCTTAATCCATTTGATATTTAGGGAAAAGTGTCTGTTTGGAAGATGGAGCTGGACCTCAGAGGCCAAGAAAGATGTCTTGAGTGGGGACAAGTCTCTTCTGTGACTCTCTGCAGTGACTCCGAGAAGATACATGCTTTTCTATTATCTATTCAACTTCCTTTCATGTGTTATCTTGAGTAGGTGGACAAGTCTGATACTACCAGAATCTAGGAATCCTTGGATGGTGAATAAAAAGAGTCAGGCTATTTCTGGGACATTAATGGGGTAGGGAGGGTAGTTAAGACTTTTAGTTGGGAAATCAGCATATTCAGGGTAAATGATATCCATTTACAAATACACAAATATGAAGAAACAAACAGGAATTAAACTCTCTCTCTCTCTCTTTTTATGTGTTGTTAAGCATTGAATTAAAAACTTATGAGTGATAAGTGCTTTATAACTTTTTTTACTCTTTAAATGTTCATTAAATTTCATATTTTTAAAGCTGGGCATGGTAATATATACCTTTAATCTTAGCACTCTGTGGGCAGGAGCAGGTGGAGCTCTGTGAGTTTAAGGCTAACCTGGTCTTCATAGAGAGTTCCAGGATATCCAAGGCTACATAGGAAAAAACATTTTAAAAATAAAAACAAACAAAAGGACAAAAATACTATATTTTAGCTCTTTCCTTTCTTTTGTAAGAATCTAGCTACAAGTTAAAAGGCTCATTTAATATAGAAGCATTCAAAGGGAATTTTGTTCTTTTATAATGAGTGCGAGAAGGATACTTGTAACACAATTGCTACACACAGATGTTTTTGGAAACTGAACCTGGTGTGCAACGAACGGAGCAGACTATGAAATCTACTGTTTTAGGGCATGTGGATGCAGCAGCAGGAAGTAGCTCTAGAACATTTTAGACCTACACCATCAGTGTATCCATCAATTGTAGTGACTGTTGAGCCCAGGAAATATGACTACTTAATGTTGAAATGATAATTTTTTAAAGATATGTTGAATTAAAGAATGAATATCATTAAATATTAAAGTTTATTAAAGTTTGTTTGCTTTTCTTCTTTAATGTATCGTCACACCATTTGACATTATGGCTCATGGCACATAGTGGCTTGTGTGATATTTTGCTGAAGGATGTATGGTTGTGTCCACTCATCTGTTGTTTAGTACACATTTTACCAATGAGTTCATCGCAAATGCCACTGAGTAATATAGCACTGATTTTACTTTTAAAAGTCTGTTTTTGTTGTTTGGCTTCATTCATTCAGCACCTACCATTGATGAGAGAGGAGAGCTGGAGTAACCTTCCACCCCTGGAGTATAAGTTACCCATTAAAATAGTGGACTGCTTTTCGTACAGAGCCAGGAATGAACCATGGAAAGAGCACTTTGGGTTTTGAATGAATGAGTTTATTAACTATGTATTGAGAAAAAAGCGTAGGCCATGCTCAAGTGGGAGGAAATGACATGATTCCTTTCTCAACAGCAGCTTGTGCCTAAGAGCTGGGGGAAGTCACATCAAGCTCCAGGTGACATCTCTTTGGTGACTGCAGTTAACATGTGTGGCAAGACATGCGTACTCATCTTTCTTATGTTGAGACTATTAAGTTTCATCATGTGTCTTTGCTCTTTCAAGCCTACAAGATAACTTGTGTTTTTTTAAGACAAAAATGATTGTCGACATTTAATCTGTGAGATCCATGAATCCCACAGGGACTTGGAACCTTAAGGGGATGGGCTCATTTTATCTTGGAGCTGAGCTCTCCATAAGAAAAAAGGAACCATGTGTTTCCTTTGGTCATCTTGGCTGGCTACCTTGTCAAGATGAAGGGAACCATATGATTGGGCCACCCTCTTGCCATCAGTATTGAGACAGTCACATGACATGGTACCATCTTGTTTAGTGACATCATGAAGACGCCGAAGGTCATGAGACTTCGTTGACACATTGATTAAGACAACTCTACGATATGAACCAAAAATGCCAGCAGCCATAAAACTTTCCAGTACAACTGATCCCCCAGGGGGATCACCACACTTCTTTAAATATCAGACACAGAGGTAACACCAGGCCTCCATGGTAGGTTTTCTTTGTTTTGTTTCCGTTTTGCCACATTATTTCTCGTGATGCATTTACTGGTTTCTAGATAGGACATGAAAGGTTATCCAGCCATGTTCCTTTATCACTAGACAGGTACCAAAAGAGCTAATATTGAAATGGCTAGCTCCTTGGAAAACTCCTGTGAATTTGCAATAGGCCAGGGAAAACTTGGGAAGACACATCCCAAATAGGACCTAACATGTAGGAATTAGATTTTTCAAAACTTACTTTAATAAAGTTTCTTAAATGCTTGAGTCTCCCTTCTAGCCCACTGACCAAAGGTAGGGGAGAAAGATGGTTAATAGGACAAAGGGGATGTGGACCTGTTTAGAAGTAGTACTTTGGGGAAATTCCAATCTTCATTATCAGGATATCAGCAATCCAGTCCAAAACATCAAACATAAGTCAGAGCATTAGTCCAGTCCAACTGTCAAACATCAAATAAATCAGTAGCAGCAGCTTAATCAAGAAGAAACTGCAAGGCTCTTCCTAACTGGCACGAGTCACAAAAGCTTCAAGAAGTAACCAGAATGCCATGAGTTGCTGCTTTTCTCTCTACAATATCATGACAAGCAAAGATTAGTGAAGAAGCAGCATTGCAAGACAAAGCAATGCAAACAGTGAAGACCAGCGAAGTGTTAACAAGGTGAACCAATGCAAATTTATTGTCTGTTGGGTTCTACTTACACTCTTTTCAAACATCATTTATCCTCTCAAGTGTCTGCCTCAGTAAAACACACTCTCACATGTTTGCCTCAGCAAAACGTCTTATAAGACAGCTTCCAGGAAAACATCACATGACACAACTGAGTCTCCAAAGAAACCAGACATTTCCACTTCATTTAAAGGATAGATTGCCAGGTGCTAGATTCACTGCTGACAGCAGGCAGTTATAACAGCTGGAGGAGAAGAGGAATCCGCCTGTTTTGTGTTCTGTACCTCTCAGGTCTGATGTCTCTCTTCCTTCCCCCGAATGGTGGCTATCCCTCTTCTTCCTCCTCTGTCCCTTGTCTGGGAACCCTAAAATCTCCCCTCTGTCCCTCTGCCCAACCATTGGCCACCAGCAACTTTATTTACCAATCAAAATCAACTGGGGGGCAGGGTTCCCTCAATTTTTTTTTTTACATGAGGATGTGTAGATTCTCATGCAATTTTGGGGACCAGATTAACATAATACAAGCAGCATTAGACCAAATCCACAAGATCCAATAACCATATTTGGAGGTTATACTATTGTGGCCAGAGGGATTGAAATGGAGAATATCCCCTCAGCTCCAAGCCTCCAAGGTCAACTAGGTTTGAGGTGACTTTTGAGCAGCCCTTGAAACATTCTGTAACTATGGAAAGTCATCTGTTTAGAGAGGACAAGGAGATTCTACATGGTGAAGTCTAACCAGTATTCAGTCTCCAAGGAAGGTCAACACATGAGAAACTTTCCTCAATGTTTCTCTCTTAGTTAGGTTTTGATATTGCTGTGATAAAACAAATGATCAAAACCAACCAAAAGTAAGTTGGGAAGGAAAGGGTTTATTTCATTTTATAGCTTGTAGTCATCATCTAGGGAAGTCAGGGCAGCCTTGGAGGGGTGCTGCTTACTGATTTGCTCAAGTCAGACAACATATATACCAAATATTTGGCACAGCTACTGCAATTGCAGTTACTATTAGGTCAAATGTGCAATAGTCAACTGTCATTCTCCATGAGTCATCTGTCTTGTTTATAGGTCAAACAGGAGAATTAAAGGAATGTGAGGTAGTGACTACCACCCATGCATCTTTCAAGTCCTTAATGGTTACAGGTGATAGCTGGGTTAACTGTAAGCTGAGTGTAGAACCAGTTTCAGTGAAATTGTTGAATGACAGAAAGTCAAAGGGTCAAACAGCATGTCACGGTATCATTTCTTTGTGATACAAGAAAGCAGGAGATAAGAATACATATAGATACAAGAGTAACAAGGTCAGTTATGTAGGAGAGCATGGGTGAGAACAGGACCGCACTTCTCTGAGGATTGGAGTAGGAAGATTAGAAATGACAGAACTAAAAACCAAACGAAAAGAAACGAAGCTGATTTTATTTCTGGAAAATATTGTGCCACAACGAGGGATAAGAATACACCGAATCAAATTATAAAAAACAAAAAAACCAAAACAGGTACAAAATAAAACACAGTACCTGGAGCAGGACGAGAACTACAAAGAACTCCTCCTTTTAAAAATGAACTTTTCTTTCTTTTTCTTTTTCTTTCTTTCTTTTTTTTTTTTGTTGTTGTTTTTTGTTTTTTGTTTTGTTTTGTTTTGTTTTTTTTCGAGACAGGGTTTCTCTATGTAGTTCTGGCTGTCCTGGAACTCACTCTGTAGACCAGGCTGGCCTCAAACTCAGAAATCCACCTGCCTCTGCCTCCCAAGTACTGGGATTAAAGGCGTGCGCCACCACTGCCCGGCTGAGCTTTTCTTTTCAAAATTGATTTGTTTTCTGTTGTCACGTGGAAAAGAACATTTCAGAGCTATTTTAAGCATAGTATATCCCAGACCACAAATGTAGATATCATTTCACACATTATTCTTAGCGTGGAAGTAGGAACACATGATCAATATGAGGGTTGGGAAGAAAGAAACAATGCTGTCAACATATTGTCTGAAAAAAATTTAAATAAAAATTAAAGAAGAGAGATGAAAAGTAACAAAAGAACCTTGTGAGAACAGATTAGAACTGAAAATACGGTTCCTTCTGGTTTGCATCTACACCTGGGAGAGGAACCTGCACTCTCACCCACCCCCTCACCCGCTTACACCCAGAGACAGCTTGACCCTCAGGAGTTCTGACACACCCAGGATCACAGGAAAGACAAGGACAATATGAAAATATATTAAACGGAGAATTATAATGTGGTTATAAAAATATCTTTACTTTTAAAAAATAAATGCATAAGAACAAAGGACAGTGATGTATTAATTTACCATGTAACTATTTTGCTGTTTTGTTTTTTTGTTTGTTTGTTTTTGGGCACCAGGGGTAGATGTCTTTCAAAACGCGATGGAGAGAACAAGAAGGGCAGAGCAAGCCGAAAAGTAAGGACTTGTGGAAGAAAAAGAACAAATAGGTAAATTCTGATAAAAGTATTTGTGGTTTTCTTACAACATCTTCCAAGAATTTGACATTTCTTCTAGGCATAAAGTTAAAAGGAAACTTTTTTTTTTTTTCATTTTATTTTATTTACATTTAAGAAAAGGAAACTTTTAATGAGACTTTGAAAATAAGAAATCTTGAAGTTCCTGTCATATAGCTTAAAGAAGCTGCGATGTTTCATCTTGTGTTGTATTCAGTTGTAGTATGCAATACTATCAAAACAAAGGCAGGAGATTTCAAAGCACTTTCCTGTGACATCAAGGCTGAAAAGAGAGAAAGACACTCTCCTACTAAGTATAGAGGTGCTGGTGGTGAGATCCAAACCAAAGCCTCATCATAGCAGATGCGGAATGTGCGCTGGGGCTACAGGAAGAAAGTTTCACAGCTTGCGGTTTGCGTGGTGGGGAAGGTACACAAGGAAAGGGATTTGAGAAACATGGAGCATAGGAATCACTGATTACTTCTTTAGGTATTTTAAATTGGAAAATGTAAAAGCCAACTCAGGGTCCCACGACGAGGATGGGATTCGAACCCACGCGTGCAGAGCACAATGGATTAGCAGTCCATCGCCTTAACCACTCGGCCACCTCGTCCTGCTATAGTTCCTTTTTTTGTCTTCAGCTTTAAGTCTTATTTTGATGGCTGTCTTAACCTCTGAATTTGTGATCTGTATGGTGCTACCAGTTTTCAACCTGAAAAACTACGTAAGGAATTCTCATATGTAACCATTTTCTTCCTCTGAAAGGACACTTCCGCATTTTGATAATCCCATCGTAGTACCTGTACGTCTCCATCCTCAATCCTCTTCGTTTCTCGGTACTACACTTGCTTTCCACCCTACAATGAACATCTTTCTGCTGTCCTCGACCATGTTCTCTCTACTGGACACACAGTATACCTGCTAACCTCCCCCTACCGCCTTACTTACCTGCCTTACTTAGTTCTCGATTCACTAACTACTGAAATCTTAGGTTTGTTTGTTTTTTTGTTTTGGCTTCATAGCTTTTTTGTTGTTTTTTTTTTTTTTTTTTTAAACCGAGGATAAATATTTATTTTCTACGAACCCTTACCCTTTTCCTCTTACAAAAGGTAGTCTAAATCTGCCTAAAAATTTTATGCCAAGCTCGTTGTATTTTTACGCTCAAAGACCCTGCCATGATCCATTGCAATAGAAAACACTTCTATAAACTGTTCCGGGTTTTAAAAAAAGATATTTTCAGTAATTATAAACTTATGTTTTCGGCCTGTTTCTACTGGTTTGAATTGTCTTTGAATTTTAAGGAGAGCGGAGACTAAAAGACGTAACTGAAGAATTTAGATAAGTAATTTATTTTATATGAAAAAAGAACTTGCACTGAAAATACATTCTTTACTAGAAGAATTGAGGATAATTTTTTCCCTTATCAATTTATGTGTCTACGTATGAAAATGTATTGAAAACTCAGTGGGAACTAACAGCAAACGGAGTGGTCATATAGGGTTAATGAGTAAATCCAGATCTTACAAGAGTTGAATATATTATGAAGATCCCCTAAATTTAGTAAATGATAGCGAACAGATTTGCGGTTACATAAAGCAAGATAGGAATAATCAACATTTTAAACAAAATTAAAACTTCTTACAAGTCTAAATAAATAAAAAGTTAAGACACGGAATTCTATGAAACATGTGCGCTCCCTGTCTTTGAATATGGGATGTTATTTATTTATTTATTTATTTATTTAAAAAACCTAGCCTCCTTCCTTCGATGAAACCTTGTAAAACAGCCTCAGAAGCTGGAGACTGCAGACACGCTTTTTCCCGAGGGTTTTTTTGTTTGTTTGTTTTTGTTTTTTGTTTGTTTGCTTTTGTCTCACCGGCTGTGCGCTGTGAAACTGAATGTTAAGTGGACTTGCAATTATGAACACACAGCATCTGTCTATGGTCCCTGAATGGAGCCCGCTTGCGAACGCACACACAGAACCGGACTAGTTGAAAAGGTCAGCAGGAGTAGAAGGGGACAAAAGAGGGTAGTGGGAGATGAACGCGGCCACAGCGCCTGTGTACAGGTATGAAACCAACAAGCAAAAACAGAAAACAAAAACCAAGAAAGATGTTGCATGAAAGACGAGGGTGATTTGGGGGACTTTTGGGTCGCGGTTCGAGAGCTCGGTTCCAGCCTTCCTAGCCCGAGCAAAACTGTTGAGCGCTTGCTCACGCCTGCACTTTGCAGAGCTGACCACGGCTCCAGAAGAAACACTAACCTTCGTCCCGCCCCTCCCCCGCCGCCCGCTTGATGACATCACAGTGACGTCTTTCTTGTGGTGTCATTTCTTGTCTCTGTTCACATTATGTGTGCTCCTGCAAGTTGGTCAAGCTTGGCTCTTTCTCTACTGACGACTGTGGCCAACTGTGTCCTCCTGCTTCATCTGGAATTCCTGCACCTAAGAGGCGGAGACCGGAAGATTGAAAAGTTTCAAGCCATCTTCGGCCACATGAGACCCCGTCTCATAGAAAAATTTAAAAAGTAAGTTAAACAAAAGAAATCTCAAACCAAGCAAGTCGAAGTCCCAGTCTTCAATAGACAGAAGTAAGAGGATTGCCGTGAGTTTGAGGTCATTCGAGGATAGAGTGAGACTTTGCGTCAAAGAACAAAAACAAAACCCACAGGAAGGATGAAATTGCTATTGCTTTCCCGACTCATTAACAAGATAAATTCTATTTCCAGTTTTCATGACAGCCACGGGTTGTTTCCTCTCGGTCTTCAAAAGTTGCTTCCTCCTGCCCTCCTCCTTCACCCCGCCCCACCCCCAGTTGTGAGTAGATTTCTCTGAAGAGTTGCAGCTTTCTCCTGCAATTCCTTCTTGATGTTTCTTTCTTTTCTTCCTCCCTTTAAGAAACATACTATAAACGAGAATAAAGTCACTCAGTTGTTGAATGAAGGTATTTAGTTCTATTAAGGTGAGATTGTTAGGAATTAATTTTAGGAGGAGTTAACAGACAACAGTCCAGGTTACCTTACATGGATAGTTGGTTTTCAAAACGTCAGAAGTCCACAGAATTGACATTACAAATATTTCTATATTAATGTTCATTTTGATTAGAGACCTGTCTGATCCTGACAGCTTCCTGTCGTGGATTCTAAGAAGAAATTGAGCATCCTTGGAGTTACTCCAGTTGTGCGGTGACAGCCACTAGGCAAGAATTGCCTCTTTCCATCTACAGACAAATTACTGTCCAGAAAAGGACACACTTGCAGAATAGTAGACTGATTAGATCTGCCTAGACAGAGTAATCAGCCCTTAATAATTCTGCATTACTAAGGTCTGTCAGAGGATTCTGAGCCAGAAGGCTGAAGATTTGATGCTCCAACGTTCGGTAGTATAGGGGCTTTCCAGGTGTTCAGCGGTCTCTATAAACTGGCTAAGTTTTAGAAGCTATGCTTAGTGCTTCCCATAATTTCAGTTAACTCAGTCATTCTGGATTTCTGACTGGGTTGAAGACCTATAGTCTCAAAGCCAATCCTGGCTATTTACTTTGAGAGAAAAGATCTGAGTGGATGGTTTTCAGCTGACATCCATTCTAAAGCCAAGAAAAAAAAAAAAGCCAGGATCAAAACTAAGTGCTTTAGTTAGGACAGATGACAGAGGTTCTGCTTAGTCAACAAAATGATGGACTGGGTAATAGGACTATCTTGTACCTCACTGGTACAACTAGGAATAACTATGCTCTAATTGCATTTTGAGAGAAAAGTTTTATTTTAACAGGAAGGGTGAAGCTAGGTGATGAGAGAGAGAGAGAGAAAAAGAGAGAGAAGGGGGGGCATGGAGGCAGATGTTCACGTGTCTCCACCAGTCAAAGATAGTTTATATATCTAGGTTGGATATTGGGTTACACTTCTAATTGCGCATTACCAAACTTATAAAGCCTTTAACATTTTAAAAAATGTATAAAAGCAAAAAGGAAAAGGGGACATGGGAAAGGGGCTTTCTAGGGAGGGGAAATGAAATGGTATCTGAAATATAAATAAAATATCAATAAATAAAGAAACAAAGAAAGAAAGGAAGGAAGGAATTAATTTTAGAGTATCAATGTGAATGAAAAAACAAATTGAATAATAAAAATTATAGGTCCCACCGAGATTTGAACTCGGATCGCTGGATTCAGAGTCCAGAGTGCTAACCATTACACCATGGAACCACACAAGGTATAGCACAACTTTCAAGTCCCTCCAGAGATTTGAACAGAAAAGATAATTTGCTTTTTTTTCATTTCTACCGCTTCCGCCGCCACCGCCACCACCATCATCATTTTTTTTATTCAGTCTTTGTAGCCTAGGGTGTCTTCAAACTCGCGATAACCCTTCTACCTCAACCTGGACTGGGCTTCTTTCTCATCTCATGACCTGAATCCAAACCTCCTTATTTTAATAGAAAACATTTACTTCAAGGACCAGGAGCCCTCCCCAACATCCACCTATGCCCAAGGCTTCCTACCAAGTAAGTGGTTCAGGAATCAGAGCGCCGGGGAAACAGGTGAAGTTGTTGAACAAGACAGAGGTCCTCCGGCATATGGCGTTTTGTGAAGTCCTCTGTGGTTGCCTCACTCAAGATTCAGTCGCCCGTGAAATGGGCATGCGTATCTCTATCACAGACGGGGAACGTGAAGACACTTCATGGGGGAAAATATTTTTGTCAAGTCTACAGTGATGGACCGAGACATTGGTGTTTACAAACACTAAAATAAACGTGCCAAGGTTGCCAGACTTAAGAAGGATCTATGCAGTCCTGTGAGTAACAGGCTTTAGAGCAGGCCGAGCGGGCCTCTACACAAGGGAACTGAACCTGAGGTGACCCTCGACCACCAGCCCAGAGGCAGCTCCTGCCTAAGGACTCCCTTCTCACAGGCTTACTTAGGACTCCATCACACGCTACAGACAGAGATGGGTTGCAGGGTAAATCCTGCCTCCGCTTGCATGCTCCTGTCAGTATTAAACGGCCTGAGAACAATAATTGTAACACGATTTTAATAAAGAATCGTGAGCAACGTTTTGTTCGTCGGAGTTCAAAGACGCTCTCCAAATGCTTTGGGCTCGGTTCTCCCCAGTGAGAATCCGCCTGCGAACCAAGACCGATGTTAAGTGCAACACAAGAAAAATTCTAGGAGAGCACCTCACTGGGGATCGCAGGTCAAGTGTAAACACTTCCAGATTCCTTTCTGAGAGCAATACTGTGGATTCTAAACCCTATTCAGTAACATCATACAGATCCTACGGTTGGAGGACCATTTGCCTGTGCCAGTAACTGACAGAGCGAGGGCGCCGGGATGTCTGATTCTGTGTGAAGCTAGAAACCACGGGGCTGGGGGGATGGCTCAGCAAGTTAAGGTAAGCATCATAATCCTATCACTGAGGAAGTGAAACCAGAGTTCAAGGTCAGTTTAAGGATACACGTTGAATCTCAAACTTAACAAGTAAGAGAGTCATTAATAATAATTTTAACAAAGGGGAAAAAGCATCTCACATCGGACCATGGCTCTCAGCAACCACCTGCCCTCTGCTAAAGAGTCCCTCAGGACTAGGCACCTGGCCTCCTGATTTCAAAAAGAGAAATTTCAGAGTTGGTTTTAAAAGTTTATGTTCATCTCCCTTGAAATGAAGCAAAGGCTTACTAAAAATTAAAAACTTCCAGAAAGGACCTATTTGTGAAAAGGAGGCCCTTGTCTCCATCTGCTTTCAGATCAAGAGGTTGTTGAGAGTCAAGGGACTATGACATCTGCTTTACCATATAACATTTATCTGGCTTGTGCTTTCTTTGTTCACAAAGAAAAATTTTCTGTCTGTCCTGAGTTCTCCAGCACTATTTTTCTTCTTAAAACTAGAACTTTCCTCCCCCCCCCCCCTTCACTAAAACCAGCAATAGGGAAGTCTGTAAGCCATACTACACTTTGAGCCATACTACAGGACACATCTGGGAGAAACTTTCTTTCCCAACAGCTGTGCAGAAATTTGGGGCTGCTTTTAAGGAGGTGTTAAACATTTCTTCGATCTTTTCCTGTTTGGGGTTGTCTGACCATCAGACATTCTGAAACTGCCATCTTGGTACCAGAAAATTATGGGGTGGGCTGACTTTGAAAACAGAAACTGTCAGTGGCTAGCTCCAAAAGAATGATACAATACTAACTAGACACTTAGACACCACATCTCTCTCCTTGGCTATCAGACCGTTGAGATGGTGCTTTGGAATCCCTAGCTGAGAGGAGTGAAAAAAAAATGTTGGGGGCTTGGTACCAGCCG